>NW_011442906.1:0-915 GCF_000754665.1 Bison bison bison | reverse complement strand
GACCTGGTAATACGTTGCTGGACTTTGTGTGTTTAATCAATATCTCCTACTGTCTGCAAAAAAAAGTTAGAGCCCTGTCTTTACACAGCGTACATTCTGGTGGAAGAGATAGCCATTAAACAACATAGCATGCAATTAAACATCTAATTAGAAACAGTGGTAACTACTACCAAGAAAAGCATTAAGATTTTAGCACTAAGAGCTCAGAACTTGTCTGAGTTGTCTCATTTCACTGAGGAAAAGGGATTTGAGTTAAAGCTTAACTAACATTCTATGTAGATTTTCAAAACCTCCAAAGTGAAATTTTATAATTTTTCAGATACTACTTTAAAATATTTGAAAGTAATATTCTGGAATTCAAATAAAAATAATTTTGGAAATGTGATGGGTAGAGAATGAAAGCATCATTTGAGACAAATTTCTTTGCTTCTTAGTCTGTGCAAGCTAAGACTTCTAAGGTTGATTGGGTTAGTTGCTTTTTAAACTTGATTTATTCCATTAAGCATAAAACAGTCTGTCTCTGTCTTTCTCTCTCTCACTCTCTACACCATACCTCTAGAGTATGTGTGCACATCAGAAGACCAATTTACTATGGCTGGAATGGTTTCTATGTACCATAACAGCATCAAAACAAATGAAAATTATGTGGGCATGTGTTTTCCCCTTGATCTATCATAGATCAAACCTAACTGCTTAATTCCTTTGGCTACATCATCCTTCTCTATGCCATTTAGACACAGTAGTGTCTTGAGAAGAACAGGTAATGCAGTGCACATATCCCAAACAAGGCCCATTCTCCACCACACAGGAACAGTAAAGTGTGCTCCTGGTTACACAATGAGATCTCTAGATTCCATGTGTAGTATCTCTACCAAGACAGAGAAGAAAGAGCTAGAACATGTGCTCGTTTTTTTT
>NW_011442905.1:0-915 GCF_000754665.1 Bison bison bison | reverse complement strand
TCTTCTTTTATGAGCAAACATTTCCACAGTTGTTTATGTGCACTCTGTTTTTTCATGTATCTTTCTCCATTTGTAAATGTCAATATTATATCCTCTTTAAAGCTCCATTCCTATTTTTTGACTTCTCTAGATGAAGATAATCAATCTTTCTATGAAGTTCCTTGGAGAAATACTATTTTAGGGATTTAGCATGGGTTTGGCCCCAGATAATGCTCCATTCAAATCCAGACTGTGCTAAATATTAATTATTTGACCTAAGATAGTTAACTTTTTGAGCCTTATTTCCACATCTCTCAGATGAGGCTAATAGAATCCATCTCATAGTGTTGTTAAAAGGAATAAGTGAGATGAAGCATGAAGTTCTGGGGTCTTTTCGTATTGAAAAACTTGAGATTCTGATTTAGTGTTTGAGAAGGGGAAGGAGGAGAGGGAACCCCTGTTAAGAGTTATAGAGTCATGAGTTATGGAGGATGGGGATGTGAGAGCTGCATACACATACAAGCACACATATGCATGCATGCATGCCAACACAAAGAGCTTCAATTCTTGGGGCTGAAAATTTCATTTCATATAGAAGGTTTTCTAGATTTTTTGATTCTATCTGAATTTAAGAGACATTTTATATATGGAAATACACCTCTTTGTTTTGTCAGAAAGATGCCAAAGCAATCCTAGATAGACTATCTTGAAAATAACCCAATTTGCATAAACACTTTATTATTGAGGTCTATTTGTATCTGCAGTAATTTCAAATTGTGCAAATAAACTGATACATAGTATATAGAATATCTAAAATGAGTTAAACATATTAACATCAGATCAGATCAGGTCAGATCAGTCGCTCAGTTGTGTCCGACTCTTTGCGACCCCATGAATCGCAACACGCTAGGCCTCCCTGTCCATCACCAACTCCCG
>NW_011442904.1:0-915 GCF_000754665.1 Bison bison bison | reverse complement strand
AGGAATTAGGAAGTGAGGTCTTTGGGAGGTGATTCAGTCATGAGAGTGGAGCTTTCATGAATGTGATTAGTGTCCTTAAAAGAGACCCCAGAGGGCTCCCTTGCCCTTTCTGTGAGGAGGATGAAGGAAAAGAACCAGGAAGCAGTTCCTCACCAGAAACTGAATCTGTTGGCTTGAACTTAAACTTCCCAGCCTCCAGAACTATGAGAAATAAATTTCTGTTGTTTCAGCCATTCAGTCTGTGGTATTGTTATGGCAGCCTGCACAGGAAGTGAGTGAGTGTGTGTGTGTGTCTGTGTATGTGTGTGTGTGTGTGTGTGTACATGCTTTGATGACTTAGGATAGATTCTAAATGGATGTGCTTTGTAAGATATTTTCTTTTGTTTCTATTTGCTTTTTTTCTGGTTATGGATCCTCCATATAGTCCCCTAACTCTGTCTGTTATAAGAGTTACTAGAGAGCATAGCCCTGTCCCTGAGAAGAAAAGCAATGTAATTCCTTCCTTTCATGCCCATTCTTCCCTGACCTCTTAACATTCTGCGATGAGGACTCTCTGAGGGTCTCGGTACCTTGGACTTTGGTTTATTACTAATATTGCAGAATGTGTTAGAGTAGGAAGGCTTCGGCAGTTCACAATCAGTGCCAGAGTATTCATTAGGAAAGGGCTTCTCTGACTCAGCCAGAGAGGGAGTACATTTCTTGCTCGAAATACTCTAGTGTCATTTTATAAAGCATTGGATTTACAGAAGCAGTTTGCTTTTAGAAGTGAAAAAGAAGTTCTAAAAGTACTCTGTGAAAAAAATTTTCTTTTGACAAGATATACATACAGATCGATTTTCAGGAAAGAGTTTGTATTTTCATACAATTGCACAAACATTTAAAGAAAGAAGAAAAAGGGAAGGTTTGTATTTTCTT
>NW_011442903.1:0-915 GCF_000754665.1 Bison bison bison | reverse complement strand
TTTTTTTTTTTTTTTTTACTATTATAAATAATTCTGCAATGAAGCTCTTTTACCTGATGGCTCAGTGGTATAGAATCTGCCTTCTAATAAAGGAGACGTTCCTTGGGTCGGAACGATCCCTTGGAGAAGAAAATGGCATCCCACTCCAGTATTCTTGCCTGGGAAATCCTGTAGACAGAGGAGCCTGTTGGGCTACAGTCCGTGGGGTTGCAAAGTCTTGGACATGACTTAGTGACTGAAAATAACACATAAGATGTATACATATATTTTGTAATACATCTTGTGTTTTCCTAGGATACTAGTCATAGAAGTAGACTCTGGATCAAAAGGTGTATATTACTTATTTTTACTTTGCCAGATTGTTCCCTAGAAAAACTGTCTTAGTTAATATCTTACAGCAAGGTATGTCCTTGTGAACACTGGTGGTGAGAGCTTTTGTTCATAGGTACAGAACAGATAAAAAGGAATATCATTATTTTAATTAGCTGTTTTTTAATTAGTGAAGTATAGTATCTTACACTTTTTTTTAGAGCCATTTATGTTCTTTGAATTGTCTATCTTTTGTACCTTTTACTATTGGAATGTTCTTTTCTTCCTTTTTTGAAAAATGATAAATTCTTTGGTTTCCATATAATGCAAATATTTTTCTAAGTTTTAACTTTCATTTTCTAATCTGTTCTGGTGTCTTAATAATAATTATGAATGATCTTGAGTCTTATTAGTCCTTTATCGGATATTAACACCTTCTGAAATTTATAAAACTCTTATCTTAAAGTGAAAGGTGCTCAGTCATGTCTGACTCTTTCCATGGACTGTATAGTCCATGCAATTCTCCAGGCCAGAATACTGGAGTGGGTAGCCTTTCCCTTCTCCAGGGGATCTTCCCAACCCCGGGATAGAACCCAGGTCTCCCAC
>NW_011442902.1:0-915 GCF_000754665.1 Bison bison bison | reverse complement strand
TTGAGGCCATATCCTCAAGGAACAAAGAATCAAGGGAAGGTTTTTGTGTTTACTCTATTGTCTGTGAAAGGAGGAACAGGGAGCTTCTTGCAACCAAGAAACATAAACACTCAATTAGGATTGCTAAAGCACATACTACATCCAAAATACTGTGCTCAGACACTGACAGTGGTGGAAAAAGAGAAACATAATTTCTTTCCTTAAGGATCTCAGAGTCTTGTGGAGGGACAGATATACACATAGCCAGTGAATGTGAAAACAGTAAAATAAGTACTTGGGGAGGATAGGAGGGAAGGATGAGATTCTGTAAGTGCCCATTGAATGGCAAACTTGGTTGCATTTCATTGAAAATGTTCTTTTTTATTTCTATTCATAAACAACCCAATTGGGACTTTGTGGGTCATCAGAGTTGCATTTACCCTTTCTCTGTGTTTCTTGTCCAGTTCAGTCCTTCTAGGACAGTTTCCTTTGCTGGTATAGAATAGGCTTTCCTCAGTGCTTTTCCATCAGTCAGAGTTCAATGGCAGTCCACAAAGGCCACTCAAGTTAAGTTAAACAGAAAAGGATTTATAACAGGCTATTACAAGGCAACTTATAGATTTTGGGACACAGTCTGAGAAACAAGCTTGGATGCCACACAACAGAAGTGAGCAGCTAAAAGGAATGCTCAGTCACTGCATGAGACTGTTTCCGCAGGAAGCCCACTGCTGTTTCCACCTGTGACTCATCACTCATGAAACCACAACCTGAAGACCAGAAGCTCTGCTATGGCTGCTGCAGGTGAGCTTCACTGCCTTCACTGCCATGCTTTATGGAAGGGGCTTATGGCATCATAGAGTTTTCCTTGCTCTTCCAAGTCTGACAAGGGGAGACTGCTTGGTTGAAGCTAGTCACAAGCAGGAGATGATTGAACTG
>NW_011442901.1:0-915 GCF_000754665.1 Bison bison bison | reverse complement strand
GGAATTTTACATTTACATTTCCCTCTTTTTTATTATGTTTCCTAAATTTTCTCTAAAGTGCACATATCTTCTTATAAGGAGGAAAGGGATTTTCTTTAAGGCAAAGTATCTTTGCCTACCCAGGCCTTCCACTCTGGAGTTCTAGTTGTATGTGACCCCAGACCCTCAGGTGGGGTGAGAGCTGCTCTCTAGGACCCCTGATGACAGAGGGTCTCCTTCCTGCAGTGACAAAGGTTGTCTCGGTCTATCTGTTCTGGTTTAACTAACTCACTGCCCTGGTTCTCTGCTCCATGGCCTTGGGAAACCAGCAGACCGTTTCCACTTTCTCGTATTCAGTCCAAAAGTCTTTTTCCTGCTCTTGTGCCATTTCTGCAGTTTGCATTTGTAACCTCTCTTTCCTCAAGAAAATGACCACTGACCTAAAACAATTATCTAAAGCTTAAACAGCCTCTTTATTTGGTCTTCTTCCCCCCTGCTTTCCTGGTGCTGTTGAAGTATATATGTTTTTCCTAGTATCTTGAATATGTTTCTTTCAAAGGGTAAAACTAGAAAACCCCCGTGTCTTCCTGTGTGTGGAGCCTGGAATACTCTGTACTCCTTAAGTTTCCATATCACTCTCCTGGTTACAAGCAGTGGTATTATACTTTAGTATTAGCCCTCTACCCAGAACTCACCAGTACTTCGGCATCCTCCATGACTGGGGTTGTGTGGTACTTTACTTACTTTATTAGGTGTTCTGTCTTCCTCACAGGTACCAGGAGCTACTGGATAACAACCAGAGTCCTTTCTTCCTGTTCACTTGTGCGATGCGGTGGCTGGCGGTGCGGCTGGACCTAATCAGCATTGCCCTGATCACCACCACTGGGCTGATGATTGTTCTCATGCATGGGCAGATTCCCCCGGCCTACGCAGGGC
>NW_011442900.1:0-915 GCF_000754665.1 Bison bison bison | reverse complement strand
TCTGTCCATGGAAGTCTCCAGGCAAGAATACTGGAATGGGTTGCCATTTCCTTCTCCAGGGGATCTTCCTGACCCAGGGATTGAATCCAGGTCTCCAGCATTGCAGGCAGACTCTACCAACTGAGCCAGGAAAATGGCACTGCAGAAAAGCCTGGTTTGGGCCTCACCTCCCCCTGGGCCTCAAGTACAATGCCCCCCAGTTTCAGTTTCTTTATCTGTGTAATGGAGACATGCACACCCGCCTCACATGAGCCTTCTAAGAACTAAATGAGAAGAACCCAGCTGGTGGTAGGGACTCTCTATGAGACAGTGTGATTCTCCCTGGTCCAGGTGACAAATTAAGCCCTGCAGGGTCTGTTTTCCAAAATCACAGTTCCCACTGAGTTCTTACCTTGATGTGTGCCGAAATTCGAGTACAATTGTTCATCCCTGTGTTGAAGAGACTAGGAAGTATTTGAGTTCCCTTGTAGGAGAGAGGCTCCTCAACCTGCTGGGTCCTGGGACTGATACAGAGGTGACCTCCAGCCCCACCCTGGCAGCTGGGCCACCACGCAGCTTCTCAGCCTTGGACTTGGGAAGCTTGAGCATTTGGCAGTGGAGAAGGGCCCAGGTATGACTTTGGCAGACCTGTGCTAGTTCAGCACCTGCCTTTGGAGCAGGACAAGTCCCTGCCCCACTCCAGAGCTGGAAGTCAATGTCACCTATCATACTCCAGGTCAATATGTGAGCCAGTGGACACATTTCTGTCTGCAGAAAGTGCAGCCTCCAGGGCCTTTCAGGTCAAAGTCATGCTTGAACTCATGCTTTTGTTCCTTTTCCATCCATGCTAGAGGGGGCAAGTATGTGATAGACCTCACCTTAAATCCCCATAATCATACCGATTTTTTACTTGCTTAAGTGATCAGATCAGATCAG
>NW_011442899.1:0-916 GCF_000754665.1 Bison bison bison | reverse complement strand
TTGAATCATGTTTCTCATTTAAAAAGTGTCCTAAACACTGCAGCACATTGTTGCAAATCCACTCTGGGACTTAACTTGGTCACCCCTTGACTCTGGGGATGCAACTCAGCCCTGTGGTTTGGAGACTATCATTCCCTGTCCTTGGACACAGGACCCCCTTCTACTCCAGGTGGTCCTGGTGGTAAAGAATCTGCTTGTCAATTCAGGAGATGCAAGAGATGTGGATTCAACCCCTGGGTCAGGAAGATCCCCTGGAATAGGGAATGGCAACCCACTCCAGTATTCTTGCCTGGAAAATTCCATGGACAGAGGAGCATGGCGGGCTATGGGGCTGCAAAGAGTCAGACATGACTGAGCGACTGAGCACAACATCCAGTAAGAAAGAGCTGGATCAGACTGTCCTCTCCTCACTAGTGAAAACTGCCAAAGCAGGAACACCTGTTGTACCCACCTCTTGGGGGCTCTCCTTATCCTCACAGTCTGAATTTTGTTTGAGGAGCCCCCCATTTAGTGATTAGCATTTTTAAGCTGGAGCATCTTTTCAACAGTGACGGGCTGTGTGTTTATCACAGGATTAAATGCATCATGTTAAAAAGTAAATTTGATTTTAGTCACTTAATCCCTCCTGGGTCAAATTCCTGGAGTTCTGGAGTGCTTTGGAAGAATCGATCCTTCAGACAGACTAAAGGTATTACTGGAGATTAAGACTTCTTCCTCTCAAGAGAAGCGGGGGCGGGAAGAAAAGGTCCATCTGGTTTCGACTGGAGATGGCAAGAGCCATTAGATTGCTTTCTCATTCACCAGTGTTGCTTAGCAAGATGAGGGCTCATCTTCCTGTTTACACACACTGGTCTGTGGGTTGGCTAGACAAGTGTGGGAGAAATTTGCAGCACAAAATACATTCCATCTGCCGCTT
>NW_011442898.1:0-916 GCF_000754665.1 Bison bison bison | reverse complement strand
TGTTCTTGCCTGGAGAATCCCATGGACGGAGAAGCCTGGTAGGCTGCAGTCCATGGGGTCGCACAGAGTCGGACACAACTGAAGCAACTTAGCAGCAGCAAAAGAAGGTGACAGCAAGTTTTAAAGAGGAAATGAGGTTGGCAGAGTCACTTATGCTCTCAGTTCTCTCCTGTTTTAAAAGACAGACAGCTTGAGGGAGGAACTTAGAAAATGTTTAGAGCAAACTTACAGAATAGTAAATAAGTTTCTAGAGATCACTAAATTTCCAGACTGTTATCATGTAGCTTCAGCAAAGTGACAACCTTCCCATCCTTCAATCCTCTGTTTATTTTCTTTCATCTAGGCTTATGGACATGGTACTTATCTACTATTTGATAAGGAATTTGGTAAATTCCCATCTACTGTGTACAAAAATTACTGCTACAGTAAAAATTAAAATAATTATGTTATCACTCATTCAGCAAAATTTACAGATGTACAGAGTGTATGAAAGGAAGCTTATATTAAGAAGAGCTATAAGTAAGGACAGATCATAGATAGCTTGATCTGTCCACAGAAAGAAAGGAGTCCTGGCAGAGTTTTAAGAACTGGAGCATCATGCTTAGCTCTGGGCTCTTAAGAGAGAACTCTAGTAGGATGAATAGAGAAGAAACAAGGCAAGAGCGTATGAGCTCAAATGGGAGGCTGCTGCAGAAACTCTGCTGAAAGATATGAGAACCTGAGTTCAGCTAATACTAGTTTGGAGAGAACCTCAGCAATTGTAATTATCTTTCCATTTGTGTAACAGAAATTACACCAAAGATTTGAGGCTATGTCCTATGAAGACATAGCAATATGATATAGGGTATGGGAGGGGTAAAAAATCCAGGCCAGGAATAAAATACAAATAAGAGTAGGAAGAAAGACCAAAGTCAGG
>NW_011442897.1:0-916 GCF_000754665.1 Bison bison bison | reverse complement strand
TTCTCCAGGCAAGAATACTGGAGTGGGTTGCCATTTCCTTCTCCAGGGGATCTTCCTGACTCAGGGATTGAACCGTGGCTCCTGCATTGGCAGACAGGTTCTTTCCCACTGAGCCACTAAGGAAGCCTGTAATCATTGATTATTGTATCATTAAATCTGAAAGAACCTATCTCTTCTATTGTGAGAGTTGCTAGATTAGTTCAGCTGAGTAACTAGGTCAGTGTTACCTTGACTATGAGGTCTGGCAGAACAGTGCGTTCTTCCTGCATTCTCAGTGCACGGAGTCTAAGAGTCACCGTATTATCTCATTACATTTTCTAAGAGTCAGCAGGTATGACTGATACCAAGATGGATTTAGAGTCAGCCAGCCCTACTGGCCGCCACTAGCAGTGCAACCTTGAGCAAATCATTTCATTTCTCTGGGATTTTGTATCCTCATCTGGACACTGGGGATTATATTACTTACCTCTCAGAGTTACATGAGATAGTTTTCCCAGCATATAATAAATACTCATAAAAATCATTGTTACTAGAATTTGTAATCATGTCTATATATGTCTGGATTATAAATCTGTAAGGATACTGTAGATTGTATCAACCACTGTATCAAGTGGTTGGCACATGGTAAAAGTGCTAACTTTATCCTCAAAAGTCCTTGCTAAAATGGAAATAGGGGCTCTGGACCCCCGGGATGAGATCAGAAGGGGATGGAGGAGTAGGAACCTGGCCGGGGCACTCTGAAGACTTCTGAACATATTCTGTTCCTCATTCCTCTCCCTTTCCCCTCACCCCAGGAGGTAATAATCTCTTGGGTTGTTGTTAGGATGCCTACACTGAGCAAGGACACCCTAGCAGCTTTGTTTCATGAAGATCAAAGCCCTTCTCAGACACAACCTCGTCTACCTCTCATTGGCCT
>NW_011442896.1:0-916 GCF_000754665.1 Bison bison bison | reverse complement strand
GGCTGCCGTCTATGGGGTTGCACAGAGTCGGACACGACTGAAGCGACTTAGCAGCAGCAGCAGCAGCTGAAAGCCAAGAGGTGATGGGATTAAGAAGGACTCATGGCATAGGGAAATACAGAGGCATTGTTATGTTAAATTCAGAGGCATTATTATTTTTCAGACTAGGTGGAGAGTACATTGCTGTTCATTTTATTATTTTTACTGTACATTTACATTATATGCCCTCTTCTATATTTGTATCAGAATGTAAAAGCCAACCTAAAAAGGCTGTCATCCAGTGAGAGCTTTGTGTTTATTTTTTAATATCCTCCATAGCTGCTTCAACGTAGAGACTGTCTTGATATTTTTATAAGAATAAAGGATTAATATAAGTGGAAATAGAATCATGTGAGTATAAGAATATCATGACTCTGGGATTTAGAGAAGTCCCACTAAATCCAGTTGCCATGTCTTTGATATACTGAGCAGTGGCTGCCAACTAGAAAGAGGATAAGGACGTTAATGGGGGTGGGGGTTGTACTTCAGAGGGATTAGCTACCGGTTGTTCTTCAGAGGGACTGCACCACTTCTTGTTATTCACTGCACAAGTACGGAACTTCTCAAGCTTCATCCTATCAATTGCCCAAGTTGTCTGTTGTCTGAAAATGTGAGGCAGGCCAGCCAAAGATAGAGAAAGACCAGTTTTAAGGGAAACTATCCACAGCAACTTTAAAAATAACTCTGGGCAAGCTTGCATCCAGTCGATAAAAAAGTTCTGGAGATCTAATGCATCGTATAGTGAATACTGTTGTTGTTCTGTCACTCAGTCGTGTCTGACTCTTTGCAACCCCATGGACTGCAGCACGCCAGGCTTCCCTGCCCTTCACTATCTCCCAGAGTTTGCTCAAATTCATGTTCATTGAGTCAGTGATGC
>NW_011442895.1:0-916 GCF_000754665.1 Bison bison bison | reverse complement strand
GGTGGGCTGCTGTCTCTGGGGTAGCACAGAGTCGGACACAACTGAAGCAACTTAGCAGCAGCAGCAGCATGCACAAAAATAATCTGGGGAAATTGAAATATAAACATGTATATATTTTAATTGAAATATGCATATATATGTATATACTTTTTTTTTCCCCTGACTTCAACAGTAAAAGGTCTGATTCACTGGCTCTGTGTTAAAACCCAATTGTCTGAATTTTTAACATATAGGTGGTTGAATTACAAACCCACCTCAAAGAAAGCCTACTGGAGAGACTGAGCTCTTAGAATCCAGAAGATCCACTAATGAGGAAATCCCGTGAGCATACTCCCCTGTCATTAACCCCAGAGACATGGAATCTGTTTTCAACAAATGAGCTGGCATTTCTTTAAAGACAATGTGGAGTGGTCCTAGTTTGGGAATGAGCTTGTATGGAAGAAAACCATCTCACATGTCTTCTGAGGACTATTTTGTATTCTCAGGGGATGCTTCAACAATATGCTGTTAGTGTATAAATAATTTAGTGACATAAAAGTGATGAAGCAGAATTACAAGTAGGATTTTTAGGAGAAATAATCTTGCTTTTTGTCCAAGCATCTAAATAATACTTACTTGGCTTCAAAAAAAATACTTATTTGGTTTCAACAGAGGGCTCAATTCTCTCCTGTCAAAATCGTAAAACTCCAAGACCCATTTTTTTCACAAAGCCATCACCACCATCAGTATTGCTACTAACTCCCAGAGTCCCCCCAAAACTTCATTCTCCCGTGGAAAAATCCAAGGTGGTTCTGTGAAAGCACTTATTTTCAGCTTTATATATGTGTTTGTGTCTCTAACCAGATTACAGACCTCATAGAAGTGAAAAATATATTTTTAATCTTTATATCAACTTGCTGCTGCTACTGCTGCTAAG
>NW_011442894.1:0-916 GCF_000754665.1 Bison bison bison | reverse complement strand
GTATTCTGGCCTGGAGAATTCCATAGACAGAGGAGCCTGGTGGGCTACGGTCCATGGGGTTGCAAAGAGTAGGACACAACTGAGTGATTTTCACTTTTCAAAGTTAAGAAACTGAGAAACATCTGGAAACAACAGAACAAGTCAGAGCAGTCAATGGAGTTTTAACGCATACAAGAGAAATTTGAGGAACTGCAGTACAATTTACAAAGACAAGAGTTCCTGAGAGTCTGATTTATGACTATAAAGGAAGTAAGTTGTTTCTGGGTTAGAATTAGGTTACACCCATTGAGATATATCCATACAGGATCCAAAAGGCTGAGGTCATCTTCCTGCCCCTTTCTGATTTTTTTCTGCTATCAAGCAAGCGTAAGAAACAGAACTTGTTTCGACAGCAGTGCTCAGCTTCCTTTCTCTGCCGTGGAGCATATAATAGAGGCAGCAGAGGTGTCTCCATTCTGGCTTCCTGATCCCTGAACTGCCATGTGTTGGGAACTTAGTTCTAGAATCATCAGCCACAGAATACCAGCACCTCCCCTAATGAGTCAGTTCTGGATTGGTACAGAGAGCCTTTCACAGAGGCTCAGCCTAGAACCACAGCTATAGCCCCAGCCCCTTCCTGCATTTTTAAAACATCTGTCTTACATAAACTCATACATTCTTTCTTACCTAAATTACAGCAGTTTCTGCTTCCTGCACTGAAACCTGATAGAGTGAGAGGGATGACAGAGAAGAAAATAAGCAAACAAGATAATGCAGACGGTGGTTACATCTATGAGGAAATACACAGGATGTGTAATAGAGGAAAGAGAAAGACTGCTTGGAATATGAAACCCAAGGAAAGCAGCATTTGGAACTTGATCTTTAAAGTGAGGATGGAAAGTCGAGAAGGAGTTGGTCATGTGAAGAACTGGTGCAG
>NW_011442893.1:0-916 GCF_000754665.1 Bison bison bison | reverse complement strand
GGGCAGCCTGGGTCCCCGTCTCAGCTCCGCCCCTGGGTGGCTGGGATGAGAGGTCCTCTCTGAGGTGACCTGAGCAGTGGCCGTGGGACCCCCCTTCCTCCTCGAGTTCACCCAAGTCCTCGAGCCGTGAGCCTCTGCTAAAGTGCCCTTGCTGCCCCCCTCTGCTTTCGATGTGTGATGAGGCCCCATGTTTTTGACTTTCCCAGAGAAGCAAATAAACAGTGTGAACAGCCCCAGGGCTGGACTTCTTGAGTTTCACCTGGGCGGGGAGGGTGCGGCCAGGCCAGAGGTTGGGGCCCTGCCCAAGCAAGACGGTCCAGCCTTAAAAGGAGCCTGGTAGAGCCCAGGGGAACTGGTGTCTCCTGTCTGCGGCTCTGCACCCCTCAGACTCACACCAGTGTGGTGGGTAGGGGTGTTGGTAGAGTCCCTGCCTGCATCTGTGTGGCACCTGGGCAGGTAAGGCCTGGAGGTAAGGGGGCTGCTTCCCATGGTGCGACTTGGCTTCTGTTTTCTGGGGGGGCCTCAGGTTCCATACCTGCCCACCCCACCTTGGTTGTGAGGCTGCCCCTTGCTGGGCTCACAGTCCCCTGGGGGACAGATACCCTCAAGCTTGGCAGAGAAGCTGGTTCCTGGCAAATGGATGGGGACATGGGGCAGAAGCTGCTGGCCTTGCTTCTCTCACTACATAATCTGGGTAGGAGTGGCCACCCATTCTGGGCCTTGGCTTGCCCACCTGTACAGTGGCTGTGTGAGCCCTGCGGGGGAGGTCGCCCCAGTCTGGGATCAGGAGAGCCCTGGCATGTGGGGTGATCCAGTCTCCACCCTTCCCCCGCACTGTGAGCAGCCCTGCCAGATTCGCAGCTGGAGGCACATCAGATGGAAGAAGAGACAGGTTCAGAGGGGCCCCACAGCTGTC
>NW_011442892.1:0-917 GCF_000754665.1 Bison bison bison | reverse complement strand
TCTGTCCATGGGGATTCTCCAGGCAAGAATACTGGAGTTGGTTGCCATTTCCTCCTCCAGGGCATCTTCCGGACCCAGGGATCGAACCTGTGTCTCAAGTCTCCTGCATTGCCAAGTGAATTCTGTACCACCAGCACCACGTGAGAAGGAAGTAAACCCCCACACTCGACAAATAGCAACCGTGTGTGTGAAGACACACAGGAGGGCAACGGTTGGTGCGTCTCCCACTCATCAGTTCACCTCTTATTATACTTGATGCAACCTGACCTTGGAATTCTGGTGCACGCTCTGTCCAAGTATAAGTGGGGTACCAGAGAAAGCAAGAGAGAATTCTGAATAAAAGTATTCACTAGGCTATTGGTTTTTTAATCATTCTATTAATCACAGTTCTCCAGAAAAATAGAATCAATAGGATATGGGTGTATAGGAAGAGATTTATTACGAGGAAATTAACTCATGCAGTTATGGAGACTGAAAGGTTGCCTGATTCTGTCTAGAAACTGGCAGCCCAGGAGAGCCAGGGGTATGGTTCCAGGCTGAGTCCAAAGGCCTGAGAAACACGAGGACTCAGGGCAGGAAGATCAATGTCCCAGCTTAAGCCAGGAGTCAGGAAGAGCCAAACTCTTCCTCCTCTGCTGTTCTGTTCTGTTCAGTCACTCAAGGGACTGGATGAGGTGCACCCAGGCTGAGGAGGGCACGCTGCTTCCCTGAGTCTACCAGTGCAACGCTAATCTCATCTGGAAACACCTTCACAGCCATTCCCAGAAACAGCATGGAACCAGTATCTGGGCAACCCGCGATCCTGCTGACACACAAAATTCATCATCACAACCTGCTGAAGAGGAATAGATGATGTGACCACCCAGGAAAAAGAAATACTGACACTGACAGAGATAACATAAAAGAAATGCTCCATC
>NW_011442891.1:0-917 GCF_000754665.1 Bison bison bison | reverse complement strand
ATGCAAAAAAAAAAAAAAAAAAAAGGTAATAATGAAGGCTTTCCCAGGAAGACAAAATCTGAGGGAGTTCATCACCACTATACCTGCCTTACAAGAAATATTTGAACGAGCTCTTTTACCAGAAGTGAAAAAGGCAAAAGTACATAAAACTTTGAAAAGAATTTTGCTCTCTGTGAGAAAATTGAAACTATAGCAGAATAGGTTGCTAAACATAAATATAGGTTGTTAAACGTATAACATAAAGGGTAAGGGGTAAAGCAACACAAATAAATAAAGTGCTATACTCAATACACTAGCAAATTTGGAAAACTCAGCAGTGGCAAAGGGCTGTAAGAGATCAGTTTTTATTTCAATCCCAAAGAAGGGCAATGCCAAAGAATGTTCAAACTACTGCACAATTGCACTCATTTCAAATGCTATCATAATAATGCTCAAAATTATCCAAGCTTTTGTTCAACAGTACATGAACTGAAGACATCCAGATATTCAAGCTGGATTTAGAAAAGGCATAAGAACCAAAGATCAAATTGCCAACATCTGTTGGACCATAGAAAAAGCAAGGGAATTCCAGCAACACGTCTACTTCTGCTTTATTGACTATGCTAAAGGCTTTGACTGTGCAGATCGGAACAAACTGTGAAAGTTTCTTAAAGAGATGGAAATAGCACACCACCGACCTACCTCCTGAAAAACTTGAATGCAGGTCGAGAAGCAACAGTTAGAACTGGACATGGAAAAATGGACTGGTTACAAATTGGGATAGGAGTATGTCAAGGCTATAATTTTTCACCCTGCTTACTTAACTTATAGGCAGAGTGCATCATGAGAAACGCTGAGCTGGAGGAAGTTCAAGCTGGAATCAAGATTGCCAGGAGAAATATCAATAACCTCAGATATGCAGATGACATCACCCTTAT
>NW_011442890.1:0-917 GCF_000754665.1 Bison bison bison | reverse complement strand
CTTCACAGTCCAACTCTCACATCCATACATGACCACAGGAAAAACCATAGCCTTGACTAGACAGACCTTTGTTGGCAAGGTAGGGTCCAAATGCCCACTATGAATAACAAAGACTCTCCTATTATTTGGGGAAATCCCAAGAAGTTAGAATCCCTGTCCCAGGAACCCAAGACAAAGGCCAGACAGATTATTACAGGACAAGAACCTTGAAAGAATCCCAAGGACTTGGGTTTTTACTTTGAATAAGATGGAAAGTCAGTGGCAGGTTTCGGGCTGAAGTGACATGATATAATTTCTGTTTCAACAGGGTCACTCTGACTGCTATGTTAAGAGTAAACTATGTGAGGAAAGGGTGGAGACAGGAGACTCTTCAGGAGGCTATTGCAGTAATCCAGACACAAGATGATGGCTTGGGCAACAATGGTACCAATGGAGGCCTTGTGGAGTGGTCCTTCTCTGGAATTAGCAGGATTCGTGGCTGGATTGGGTGCAGGGGGAGAGAGAGAGAACAGAGTGCAGGGTGACTCTGAAGTTTGTCTTGAGAACCCAGAGGAATGAAGTTGTCATTTACTGAGAGGATCGGGTTTGGGAGTGGAAGATCAGGAGCTCAGTCTTGGACATGTTAAGTCTGAGATGCCAATTACACATCCAGTTGGAGATGTTAAATAAGCAGATTTGACAGGTGTGGCTGGAGTGTGAAGGAGAGATCAGAGCTGGGCAGAACTGCTAGAATACCAGTGTAGAGATGGTATTTTAAATTATATAACTGGATGAATTCACTGACAGGGGTGAATGGAGCGGGAAGACAGCCAAGGACAGGCCTGTGGGACTTTTGGTGACTCCCAGTGAAAGATGAGGAGTTACTAGCCAAGGAGGCTATGGATGGGACCGGGGAACAGGAAGGGAACCAAGAGAGT
>NW_011442889.1:0-917 GCF_000754665.1 Bison bison bison | reverse complement strand
GTATGGCAAAACCAATACAATATTGTAAAGTAATTAACCTCCAATTAAAATAAATAAATTTTAAAAAATACATAAATAAAAATTCAACTCAATGAAAATATTTTTATAAATGTTTCTCCATGTTTCTGCCTCTGATAAGTTTTCTGAACTTGTTCAAGTCATATAGCCAGTTTGGGGCTAAAAATTTCTCATTTGTAAAATGAGGGTGTTGACTAGAATTCTCAGATGACCTCTAAGGTCCTTTCCAGTTCCTCGATCCTAGTGTCGGTTTCTAGGGTATTTCTCTAGTGTCGGTTTCTAGGGTATTCAGCTGATTGACTTGAGTCCTACCAGCAGGGAGCAGACTATTCCACAATTTCTTGAGGGCATAGCTATCTCTTTGGAGGACCGATGGTCTAGGGGGTGTTCTTAGTAGTGTTCCTAAACCCACATTATCTTGGAAAATGTCTTATATTTTTAATCCTTTTAGAGGCCTTTTTCAATCTCCAGTAGCTGGATATCAAGCAAAAATCTTTGAGTTAATGAAAGCTGTTTGTGACAAATTAGTTATTCAGGAGACATAAGAGATGTGGATTTGATCCCTGGGTTGGTAAGATCCCCTGGAGGAGGGCATGGCAACCCACTCCAGTATTCTTGCCTGGAGAATCTCATGGACAGAGGAGCCTGCCGGGCTACAGTCTCTGGGATCGTGAAGAGTTGGACATGGACTGAGCAACTAAGCACTGCACACATGGTATGAATTCTGAAGATGGTTTTATTTATTAGATTATTTGCATAATTGCTTTATAGGTCTTAATTGATTTCTATACATCGATTTCCCATTCATCAAGAAACCCCTTTTGCTTCTGAAAGTGCATTTGAATTGCAGATAGAAGCAAAAAGTTAAAATTGATGATGTGGTTTTTTTTTTTTTTTTT
>NW_011442888.1:0-917 GCF_000754665.1 Bison bison bison | reverse complement strand
TATCTTTTGTTTTTTTTTTTTTTAAGTCTATTGTGTACTGCTGTCCCCTCAGATCAGTCCCTATTAACTGAGTGTCTTCATCTACAGAGAAATTAGGGTAAAGAGAGTTGTGGCTCTTGTTAGGGAACTATGTACATATAACTGACCAACATTTGAGAAATACTGGAAGACCTGGATCTTGCATGCCTTCTTTACTTCTCTGTAAGGCAGACATCCTTAATTCCCTCCGCCTACCTTCTTTTGCCTATATCTTTGTCAAGCAGCTCTAATTTGGCCAGTTCTGGCCCAGCATTTGTCATAAAGATATATATACCCTGTGGATGTAGACAAGTCTTCACGTTCTAAGGTACATGGATTGATGAGATGGGTTTACTCACCGAAATCAGATTTTTCACCATCTTTAAATCATAAGTGGCATTAATTGAACCCAAGAATAAATCAAGGGGATTCATGAACAGATTTATAAATTTTCTTCTTTCTGCATTTTAATTATACTGGCATTTTAACTGCATTGTAATTGCACTTTAATTGCATGTATTTGTATAAATTAAAAAATAATTAGAGCTCTGTAGCACTATGGGAAACTAATTTATGCATATAGACCTTTAAAGATGCACACATGGAGAATGATTTCATAGCTCTCACCATGTCAGACACGTTAAAATTGTCCTTGCTGAAAGGTCTACAGCTCTCGAAGTGGATGGGCCTTTCTTGTTCTCTCTGTGATGAGAGAGTGAGACAGAGCTGAGCTTGAGTGGAGGGCAGTGCTGAATATTTATGGGACCCCCAGCTTGGAAAGTCTTTTAAATATTAAATATACATATATATGTTTTATGTAAGAATTCCAATGTATGACTCCTATGTGAATATATATTCTGTTTTCTGATAGGAGTCAGACATTTTATATTTCTTATATA
>NW_011442887.1:0-896 GCF_000754665.1 Bison bison bison | reverse complement strand
CCTTCAGCTGGCACCCAGTGCCTGGGGATGCAAGTGGGCCCAGGTGGCTCTCAGCTTCGGGGCTCTTGTGCTACCCCATCCCTACCCCTCCGATGTGAACAAACTCTTGTGGCACCCACCCCAAGGGGACTGGGGCCCAAAACCAAATGGGACTCTCGTCTCAATCCACAGCACTGGTGGATGATCCCGAGGCCCCAAGGTCCAGGAAGCCCAGCTGGTGACAGGTGCCGGCTCCCAGGGTCAGGCCCCCCCGTGTCAGGCCACCCGCTCTCGTCCTCTACAACCTTTGGACCATGGGGGAACCACGTTCTCTAGACTCAACCCTTCTCCCTGGTGAGCGCAGCCCACTGGCAGAGCACCACCTGCTCTGGTCTTGGGCCCTCAGGCTCTCCAGGGGCTTGAGGGCCAGGTCAGTGCTGGGCAGTGCCACCTGTCGGGGGGAACACCCAACAGCCCACTGGGCCCACTCAGAACCTCGGGCTCTCCCCACACCACCCAGATGTGGGATGAACCTGGGGCAGCCCAGGGCCTCTGTTGGGGTATCCCAGCAGGTGACTGGACCCAGGCAAGGCACTTGGGGTCTGGGTTCCCAGGCACAAAGCTGCCTCACAACATATCCTGCCCAACTCTGATGCCGGGGGGAGCTGGGAGGGTGGGCATTCCTGCACCAGGCCCCGAAAGCCCTGCCCTTGTGAAGCAGGAAGAGGCCAAACACCCAGCCCAGCAGACCTCCGTGGCTGACAATCCCACTCCACCCTGCCAACGGGAGGAGGGCACAGGATGGAGGGGAGGGATCGAAGCCTGCAGCCTCGCAGCCCACCCCAGGGCCGAGCGTGGCAGGGCCCCTGCGGTCCTGGGCGAGACTCCGGGGCTGCCCCCTGGGGCCCACGGCGGTG
>NW_011442886.1:0-917 GCF_000754665.1 Bison bison bison | reverse complement strand
TCCTTTTTTTTTTTTCCTTTTTTTCTTTCTCCTTCCTTTTTTTTTTTTTTTTAATCTATCACTCAGTTTAATGAATTAAATGTTAAATCATCAAAGTATAGATGATGGGCTTTTACTTAACTTATCTGGAAGACACGTTTAACTTTGAGGAAATGAAAACAAGTTAAGTACTCAAAACCAAATGGAAATATATCAGATTATTCCCAACATTAGCATTCATAATTTGAGTATAAAATGTACTTAGCTGTCATATCCCCAAAAATAACATATAAGTCTGTTATTCTAGCAAAGTGAAATTTTTTATAGTTTTAACTCTATGAGGGAATAACACTTTGACAGTCCTAGTTGCATCTCAAAAGAGAGATCAAAGAAGGACACTTACAAAATTTGGGAGACAAGGTTCAAAGTTCAAGATAAGAAATTGGTTCAAATTGAGCATGGAATGTGACACAATAATTTTGAAATTGATGGACACAATATGGTGAGGGTTTTGACGAGTAAAATCTTATGTGACACATGAGTTTTTGTACTTTCTATTTTCCTGAAAGGAAAACTGTTTGCCCAGAAAAACTGATTTATAGAAATTTCCTGAAGTAAACAGTAAAGCTTTTTGTTTGTTTGTTTGTTTACACTCTTACCTTCCTGGGAAAGAACTTCCTGGGACAGAGTTCTGATATATTATCATATGTGCTTACAATAAATCAATATCATCTAGGGATGTGATCAGCCCAAGTCTGGACCACTCTTTGTGGACCACAAATTCTGGTTGTGGTCATTTCAATCTCTACAAACTTTAGATTTTCTCACTCTTTTTAGTGTAAGTGTAGTTGCTCAGTCGTGTTCGACTCTTTGAGACCCCATGGACTGTAGGCCTCCAGGCTCCTCTGTCCATGGGATTCTCTAGGCAAGAATACTGG
>NW_011442885.1:0-917 GCF_000754665.1 Bison bison bison | reverse complement strand
ATACTGGAGTGGGTTGCCATTTCCTTCTCCAATGCATGAAAGTGAAAAGTGAGTAAACACACTAGTAATGAGAAAAAGCTGGATAAAGATTTTAGAAAGTCATTAAGTGTTTTTACATCCATTAGAGACCTGAGGTCTCAAATCAAATTCCAAAGGGGTGAGAAGCTCTTCTAAGGAGAGCTTCCATACTCATCTTTGCTAGAGTATGGAGGAAAAAAGAAGTTGCCCAAAGAGCAGACAGGTAAGAAGAAAACAGTTGAAATCTTAATGAATTCTTAGGAGTCAACTTTGGTTCCGGGAGGACAATTTAGAATCCTCAGAAGGACTAGACCCAAGGGGAACCCACAATTCCTTGCCAGCTGTTTTGTCTGAGTTTCTACCAAGTTCTCATGGAGAAGACTGGGGATGGAGACCTGAGAAAGCCCTCTCCTCTGTTTTGCAGAGGCACGGGAACCTCATTTGCTCCCCAGATTCTTCTTTCGTGTGATGCAAAAGCCACATGCTTCTGGAGTGAGGATGGGAAGGAAAATCTGTAGACCCTTGGCCATAGGCGAAAAGCTGCTACCACTGGACTAGAGGTATAAGTAAAACCATCCGCTAGGGGAGGAAATCTGCGTGGGGGGTTAGAACATATGTAGAATCTAAATGTTAGTCAAAGTAGCATGAAGGATGAGCGGGAGGGATGGAAGGTTACTGTTGTCACATTTTACGACTATACTTGTATTTGACAGCAAACTACATCTTGTAAACTGCAGAGTAATCATCAAAAAGTAAAATAAAGAGGTATAACCATTAAGCCAGTGTATTTGTGTGTGTGTGTGTGTTCAGTTGTGTCCAACTCTTTGTGACCCCGTGGACTGTAGCCCACCAGGCTCCTCTGTCGATGGGATTCTCCAGGCAAGAATACTACAGTGGGT
>NW_011442884.1:0-917 GCF_000754665.1 Bison bison bison | reverse complement strand
TTCCATGGATTAGCCACTGGCATCATTACCCACAGACTTTTTTTTTTTTTTTTTTGGCCACATTGCATGGCTTGTGGGATCTCAGTTCCCCATCCAGAGCCTAGAGACTGAACCTGGGCCAGGACAATGAAACCTGGAATCCTAACCACTAGGCCACTGGGGAACTCCCATGACTGAGTGGATTTTAGAATGTGGAGGCATATGTCACTGTTTTTCTTGGCCTTGGAGCTCAGCTGAAAAGCAGATAATAGGAAATGTCCCACATTCTATTCACTGTGAAAAGGATAGCCTAAAAGTTTGTCCTAAGGGTTTGGCAATCATCCATACTGTCATGTCAGTGAAGTCCTGCCTTTAGTATTATACAGTGTCAATTATCAGATGATACATCACACCTGTTCCTGTTCACACAGGAACCGTCCTAAGTGCTCTATGTGTTACAATAGCCCTGTAAGAAAGGTTCTTTCATCATCTCTATGATACAAATGAAGACTGAAGGTTTGCTGAGATCCCATAGCTGGTAGGCAGACCCAGGAGTGTAGCTGCAGAGAATAGGCACTTACCTTCTTCTATGACTGGAGGTACAAGAAGCTGATCTTTTATCTTTCAACAAGAGTTTACACAAGCGAAATTCATTCCTTGAAATTCATCAAGACTATCTGAATCCAAACCTCTTTTCACCTTCTTGTTCTTTTCTCTAAATAATACTTTGGCCACCTGATACAAGGAGCCAACTCATTGGAAAAGACCCTGATGCTGAGGAAGATTGAGGGTGAAAGAAGAAGATTGTTAGATAGCATTACTGACTTGGTGGACATGAATTTGAGCAAACTCTGGGAGATATTGGAGGACACAGGAGCCTGGTGTGCTGCAGTCCATGGGGTCAGAAAGAGTCGGACATGGCTTAGTGACTGAATGAT
>NW_011442883.1:0-917 GCF_000754665.1 Bison bison bison | reverse complement strand
TCCAGTTGCGGTATGCGGGCTTCTCATTGCAGTAGTTTCTCTGGTTGCAGAGCACAGGCTCTAGGAGTCACGGGCTTCAGTAGTTGTGGCATATGGGCTCAGTAGGTGCAGTTCTCTGCTTCTAGAGTGCAGGCTCAACAGCTGTGGCACACGGGCTTAGTTGATCCAAGGCATGTGGGACCTTTCCAGACCAGGGCTTGAACCCATGTCTCTTGCATTGGCAGATGGATTCTTTACCACTGAGAGCCCAGGGAAGCCCACCTGCACGTTTTAAAAGCTTCCTTGCAGCAGCCAGGGTTGAGCTCTTGGCCTTGGCTCTGCTCTCACATGAAGACCTCCAGAAATACACCTTTCTCCTCTCCCAAGAGGATATAGGCTACAGCCCAAGTCCAGAGCACTTCAGGGTCCCTGGTCAGAAAGAAGGAGATACCTGCCCTTTAGGAAGGAAGATAGTGACCAGTCCCCAGAGCCTGACACTCCAAGGACACAGACAGACTGAGAGAGGACCTAGATGGGTCCCTCTCATAGAGGTGAGGACAACGTGCAGGAGGTCTGAGTGATGGGAAGGAGGAGACAGGGAGTCGCTGGCTCCCCAGGAGGATGGGTCCCCAAGGAAGGAGTTGCACAGCCCACCCGCCTACATACCTCCACTGCAAGAAAAAAGTGTCCCTAAAGGTGTGTTCAGGTAACCAGATAGGAGTGCAGGAAGGGGAAAGGAACTGCAAGGACCTGGGTCTCCGCTACAGCCCCCATGCCTACCCTCACTCCTAGCCCTGAGAATCACCTGTGGCCTGGAAAGTGAAGTCACTCAGTCGTGTCCAACTCTTTGCGACCCCATGGACTGTAGACTACCAGGCTCCTCCATCCATGGAATTTTCCAGGTAAGAGTACTGGAGTGGGTTGCCATTTCCTTCTCC
>NW_011442882.1:0-917 GCF_000754665.1 Bison bison bison | reverse complement strand
TCTTTCCCACCACAAGCCGTGCAACAGGAGAGCAGACGGTTAAGCGCGTCCTCACATGCCACGTTACTCTCGGAGTTTGGTTTCTCTTGAACCACCTCAGAGACTTTCAGGATTCAACCCCCAACCTCTTTTGATGTCCTCCTTTGTGTTAGGCCCGCCCGTCTACCCAGCCTGGCACCACACGGCAGTTGACATTAAAGGATGATGAAGAGAGCTCTTTTCCCCAGGACCATCTTCACATCAGTCAGACAGTACATACACAGGTCTTCCATCAGTGGATTCCCATCAGATCTCAAAAATTTGAGAGGCAGGCCTTCAGCAAACATGTTAGGCAGAATTTTTATCAGCCCTGAAATATTTCAGCATGTATATTTCTGGCTGGCTTTAGAATCTGTTGATGTTTCTCAAACTTGAGAACTCAGACCAGCCAAGATTATTTCTTAAGATACTAGTTTGAGAAACACTGGTCTGTGTATGGTTAAATGGTTCTATAGCCAGTAAACATAGGTCACTATTGCTGTGTTGGAATTTTGTGCCTGGACCCCTCAGAGAATCCAAGGTCTCCAGGGATCAGTTTTAAAATCACTATTCTGGCTATTAACTTCATTAAGGATAAAAAAACAAGCCCTGAAACATGGGAGTGTGTCAGTAGTTGTCAGTGTCTGTGTCCAGAACGAGCCCCTGACTTCCAAGTTCAGTGCCCCCCGATGCGCAGCCCCTGTAAAGCCTGGCCAGACTTCTCCCTAACCCCCTCAGGCTGCTCCTTCTTTCTCCCCGTGTTGTAGTATGTAGTGTAGTGAGCTGGTTGCTTGATTTATTAGGGTTATGTCTACGTCACCTCATTCCAAGTTGAAAAGTAAAGCAACTTAAAGGCTTTCAAAGTCTTTTTTTTTTTTTTTTTTTTTTTTTTTTTGGTT
>NW_011442881.1:0-917 GCF_000754665.1 Bison bison bison | reverse complement strand
TAAACAGGCTGAAATGAAGGCAGAGGTGGTTCATCATGTGTGGACACTACATGTGTGAACTGGGTTGAAGTTAAGATGAGCTGAAGAAAAATGTTCCTGGGTAGTTATTTAAATGAACTAGCAACTGAGAAAACAGATGACTTTTCTGAGAGAATGATGGCACTATGGGAGAGCATGGAACCAGAACCAGAAGCCTGATGTCTTCTCAAAGAAATCAGATAATAAAACAGTGGTCCAAACACCACAATCATTACACACTGCCATATACACCCTCCCTTATTGTAGACTGACTTTTTATTTCTTTGTCAAGATATAAAAGCATATACTACATACATTTGATTATGTATTTAGAGAGATAGGTCAGCTGAAGTTTCCCCATCAGAGTTTCCCATTGGATCAAACCAATGATGACATTTCTCAGAGCAGGATCTCAGAACCCCCAAACAGTTTTTCTAGCACAGCACGTCAGCACAAGGTTTTTGTTGTTGTTTTTTGATGTTTCTAAAACTGCTGTATTAATTGATATTCCATATCCATTCATGGTTACAATCAAAGACAGTAAAGACTGTATTTCTGAAAACTTAGGATCCCAGTTTGTTTCATAACAAAAGTCAGTATACACGTATTTCTCTACATAAGAAAAAGTCTAATGATGTTAATTTCATCACTTTATCATGTTTCATTCGCTATTTTGCACAGTGCATCCCAACTGAGAAATCTAGAACTTTTACAGAGAAGGGTAAATACAATAAAAATTGCAGTGATAAGCTAAATGGCACTGTAGCATCCATCACAAATTTTTAAGCATAGCTGGATGACCAAGCATAATCCAAAAAACCAAACTCTATTTGGAATTCTGGCTATATTTCATAAAAATTTCATAAAAATTTCATAAAAAAACTCTATTTGGAATTCTG
>NW_011442880.1:0-917 GCF_000754665.1 Bison bison bison | reverse complement strand
GTGGGCAGGGCTGATAAGGGTTGGGCTCTAATGCCCCTGCCGCAGGGTTCCCAGAGCCCAACCCTTATCAGCCCTGCCCACCTGGCCTTCTCCAGAAGAGAAGGTGCTCACCAGCCGACCCTCAACCTTTCCCAACACCGTCGGGAAGCGCCATAAAGACACTTCTTAAAACACATCATTGAATTCCTGTTCGCCCACTGCACTTTATGGTTCTGGCACAACCTGCTTCCTACAGCTCAGCTTTCGTGCCTGGGAGCTGCTGAAAGCTTCGTCTGGGGTCAGACATCCCCATCAAACTTTACTGCAAACATCTTTTTTCCAGCACCTGTTTCACTGAGCTGTGAAATACTCTCACCTCTCCAAAAAAGAAAGAAAATTAAAGCGTATGTTGTACATCTTTTATAAGAAAAATAAAACTCACTTGTGCTTTAAGTCTGCACCTGTGCTTCTGGCAGAGGGAGGTAGTGCGTGTCAGAAATGCGTGGGGTGGGACTTCTCTGGTGGCCCAGTGGGTAAGACTTCTCGCTCCCAATGCAGGGGACCTGGGTTCGATCTTTGGGCAGGGAATTAGATCCCACATGCCACAACAAAGACCCAGCACAGCCAAATAAATAAAAATATATATGAAAAAAAAGACATGCGTGGGGCGCATGCCCACCCTAGGGTCCTGCCTCTCCTCCTGGAGCAAGTTGAGGGAGCCTGGGGGCAGCCCCCCTGGCAGGTGAAGCTGAGGCCCTAAAGACAGTGCTCGGGTCCTCAGCTGGTTTCTCCTCTCCCATAAATCGGACTAGCACCGCCTGTAGCTCTTCCGGGTCACCACTTTGCTCTGGAGATGTACGAGGACTTGGCACCCCGCACACCGGCCCTAGGAGGTACGCACTTGGGGACCACAGACCGGAAGGGCAGGCTGACAGGTG
>NW_011442879.1:0-918 GCF_000754665.1 Bison bison bison | reverse complement strand
TATCCCATTTCTTCTAAGAGTTCTTGCCCACAGTAGTAGAAACAATGGTCACCTGAATTAAATTCACCCATTCCAGTCTATTTTAGTTCTCTGATTCCAAAAATGTTGATGTCCACTCTTGCCATCTCCTGTCATCTCCACTTCCAATTTACCTCATCGGCCTAACATTCCAGGTCCCTATGCAGTATTGTTCTTTACAGCAGCAGATTTTACTTCCACCACCAGAAACATCCACAACTGGGCTTTGTTTCCACTTTGGCTTAGACTTTTCATTCTTTCTGGACCTATTTCTCTGCTCTTCTTCAGTAGTGCATTGGGCACCTACTAACCTGGGGAATTGATATTTTAGTGTCATATCTTTTTGCCTTTTCTTACTATTTATGGGATTCTCAAGGCAAAAATGCTGAGGTGGTTTGCAATTCCCCTCTTTGGTGGACCATGTTTTGTCATGTTACACAGGCATTTACTCCATTTTACACATAAGACTCAGAGTTGTTTGCCCAGGGATTACCCAATTATTAAAAGTCTATGGTAGGACTCAAGCACAACTTTAGATATCAAATTCAATGCCTTTTCATCCACACCAAAGTATTACCTAGTTTGCCAAGAGTTTTACTTTTGTTTTAGGTTTGAAGGATCTGTTAACAAAAGTAACCAATAGTTACACACACATAATAAACAATTCTTATATTTAATAGAAAAGGAAAGTGAAGAAGAACTAAAAAGCCTATGATGAAAGTAAAAGAGGAAAGTAAAAAAGTTGGCTTAAAGCTCAACATTCAGAAAACTAAGATGATGGCATCTGGTCCCGTCACTTCATGGCAAACACATGGGGAAACAGTGGAAACAGTGGCTGACTTTATTTTTCTGGGCTCCAAAATCACTGCAGATGGTGATTGAAAAGGCATTGAATTTGAT
>NW_011442878.1:0-918 GCF_000754665.1 Bison bison bison | reverse complement strand
CTGAATTATTTTTGGCCCTCAGTCCCCTCTAGAAATTGTTCAGTCAGTTGCTTTCCTGAACTCCAGTCTGTGTCTACTCCACTTAATGAGACCCTGAGCTCTGGGTATCCCTTCCTTCATTGTAGCTTGGAAACTGTCTTTAGATAGTGAGCTACAGCAATCATACAGATTACTTCATTAGGGTTCACTGTCCTTTGCTCTGTGGCCCGTGTCTGAAAATATTCTATATGTTATGTACAGTTTGTAGGTTTTTTAAGGCAGCTGGGCAATTTTTTGTCCGTTATCTCTTATATGGTTGGAAGCAGAAGTTAACTCAGCTTTATGGTGAGAAAAGACCCAGAAAGTTCAGAAAATTTAAAATATATGATGCATTGTGAACAGATAGTAACTTAACATAAAATTGAAGTTCTACCAAGAAAGAAGATTTTTAAAAAATCTGATTAGCTTAATTTTATTAGCTTATTTTTTTCACATTGCAAGTTAAATTTTCCATTAAAATACCAAATATAAAAAAGTTCAACAAACTGTTGTTGTATTCAGAGTTTCAGATAGCCCTCTTACAGTGAACTTAATTGACTGATGTAGATAATGATTGTACCTGGAAGCTCTTTGTGGTTAAAAATTTGTGCTGAAATATCTTATGTTTAACCTTGAGAGCGTGTGACTTATTTCTCATTACCTGAGTTTTTATATTCTTAATACTCCTTCAGTCTTAGAGTTGAGAAATGTATGAACCTGCTGAAATGCTTATGATATCATAGGATGAGGTGAGATTAAATTTGAGTGAGACTGAGTAGAATTATAAGAATTAAGAACTACTTCCAAGAAGTTGAGAGACTTTTTAGTAAAAATCTCTGTTACTGTTGTAATTAATAACTGTTGACACATTATAATATTTAGTCATTTAAATAATAGATT
>NW_011442877.1:0-918 GCF_000754665.1 Bison bison bison | reverse complement strand
GACCTCATGGACTGCAGCCTACCAGGCTCCTCCGTCCATGAGATTTTCCAGGCAAGAGTACTGGAGTGGGTTGCCATTGCCTTCTCCTAGTTTACCATTAATTAAATGAGTATGTTAGGCTAAGAAGCAGTAGTTACAGTTTCCCGTAACTTAACATTCTTGCAGTCTATATGCATTGCAGTAGAGAACTGAGGTCATTAAATGGATAAAACTAAGTTGCCTGAGTTTGTAGCTTGGCTTTACACTTTGCTAGTTTTGTGAGCTTACCTATCTGTGCTTCTGTTTGCTTATCTGTAAATGAAGCCTGTAAGAACTGCTCTGTAAGATAGCTGTGAGGACTGAAAGAGACAATATATGTATGTACAGTGTCTGACACAGAGAAGGTGTTTTATGAATGAATTCTGACCTTTACATATTTTCTCATATATATGATAGAAAATCTAATATCCTTTCCTTTTTAGTCCAATTCTTTCATATCCCAAATCTTTGATTCAGTACAGCTCCAAACAATTTCAAGTTCTAGGGTGGCCAGTTCACCAAGTATATCAGGAAATTTTCCAGTTTGAGCCCTGAAAATCCCATTCCAGGAATTCTTCAGTCCCAGAAAACTGGGACACCTGGTCACCCTACTTTTAAGTCTCTAGCCTGAGTCTCCAAGGTCCCAACTTGCAGGGCTTATCTGTCTCTTTTTTCATCTTTCCATTTCCAGTAGCCTTGTCTCTCCAGTCCATGTGGGCAAACTTCAGAAATCCACGCATTCATAAATGTCTTTCCTGCTTCACATCTTCATGTGTTTTCAAAGTGCTTAAGTCAAAGCACAGGAGAAGGAAATGGCAACCCACTCCAGTTTTCTTGCCTGGAAAATCCCATGGACAGAGGAGCCTGGTGGGCTACAGTCCATGGGGTCACAAAGAGTTG
>NW_011442876.1:0-918 GCF_000754665.1 Bison bison bison | reverse complement strand
TAATTAAAAAAAAAAAAAAAAAGGCTCTTCTCATGCTGTGCCAAAAGGAGCAAAAAGACATCTTTAACCATAGAAGCTTCTTTGATTGCTGTTTTATTTATTTATTTTTGGGGCTGTGCTGTGCAGCATGCAGGGTCTTAGCTCTCTGACCAGGGATTGAACCTGGGTCTCCGGCCATGGAAATGTGATGTCTTAACTATTGGACTGCCAGAGTATTTTATTGAACAGTTTCTGAGACCAGAGGATTAATTTCTCTGGAAGTTTTCCTAAGGAATATAGACTTGCATTTCTAAAGTCTCTTTTATTCTCGTATCTTGAGACTAGGCAACCAGTCTCAACAAACTCGACTAGATTTCATTTGCAGGACTTATAAATGTGAATGAATTGTCTCTCCTCCCAGTACATCAGATTTACTGAGTCTCTGGCCTACTTTTGAGGCTGGTCCCTATAAGCAAAGAATAGGTACCAGGCCTGTAGGTATTGACTTATAAAGTGAAGTCATTATTTGTTAATGATGGACTTGTCATGCCTGGCTAAATGAGAATTATTCTCAATTATGACATTCAAGATGCAGACTTGATTATCCAATTATCCTGATAAATGGGTTGACAGATTTTTATTAAACCTATGCAATTAATAATATTGACATGAAAAGTAGAGAGACTCAGTTTTTATGTTTCTGTTTTTTCCTCTGCAATTTGAGGACATCGAATCAGGTGCCACATAGAATGCTTTTAGAGTACGTAAGTGTAATTTATTAAATTGAGGGCTAGATATAGAAGAGAAAGAAAAAGGGCTTCTTTATAGAACCCACTAGAAAACATAATACCAAACAATAATATTCTAAAACAAATAACCGCAGTTAAAACTTCACTAGTTTATTCAGTCCTGTTTCGCTTAATCTTTTTTTTTTTTTTT
>NW_011442875.1:0-918 GCF_000754665.1 Bison bison bison | reverse complement strand
TGATGTTAAATACAGAATTACCATAGACCAAGAAATTCAACTCCTAGGTGTATACCCAAGAGAACTGAAAACAATTGTTCACACAAAAACCTGTTCACAACTGTTCAAAGAAGCACTGTTCACAATAGCCAAAAGATGGAAACAACTCAAGTATCTATCATCAGTGAGTGGATAAATAAAATGTAGTATATCCATACAGTGAAATATTATTCAGCAATAAAAAGGAATAAAATGTAGATACATGCCAAAACATGGATGAACCTTGTAAACATTATGTTAAGTGAAAGAAGTCAGACACAAAGGTTATGCATTGTATGACTCCATTTATGCAAAATATCCAGAATAGGCAAGCCAAGAGACAGTAAATTACTGGTTTCCAAGGTCTGGAGAACAGATGAATGGGGAGTGACTGCTTAATGGGTACAAGATTTTCTTTGGGGGATGATGAAAATGTTCTGAAGCTAAGTAATGGTGAGGGTTGCACAAAAGTGGTTGTACTAAATGTCACTGAATTGTATGGACTGAAAACAAATAGACTGCCAGTTATTTCACCAGAAAAATTGGGTTTATTCAACAGAGAATTACAATTCAGTCTGCAAGCATGGCAAATCACAGGCAAGTCCCCCAAACAGCAAAAGAAGTAGAACTCAAACATGGTCTGCTTCAATTCTGGGAAATCTTTACTTTCAGGTCACCTGATGATGTGCAGGTCCAGTTAGGGTAGGAATTTTAAAGTTTCCAGTAAGACTGGGTTGTTGTTTGGTCCAAACCAGAGTGTTCTCTCTTTTTTTTTTTAATTAATTTTTAATCAAAGAATAATTGTTTTACAATATTGTGTTGGTTTCTGCCATACAACAATGTGAATCAGCCATAAGTATACATATATCCCCTCCCTCCTGAGCTTCTCTCCCATGCTCC
>NW_011442874.1:0-918 GCF_000754665.1 Bison bison bison | reverse complement strand
GTCCGACTCTTAGTGACCCCATGGACTGCAGCCTACCAGGCTCCTCCATCCATGGGATTTTCCAGGTGACAGTACTGGAGTGGGGTGCCATTGCCTTCTGCAAGAATACAATTACTGGGTCAGAGAATAGGATGAACAATTGGAGTTCAGAGATGTGATATAATTTCTGATAACCATGGTTCTCTTGGGTAAGTTGATAATGGGTTTAAATGATTATGGCAGAGAATGTGATATAACCCCTTATTATCTATTCTTTTTTCATTCCCTTTGATACTATAACTCATGATCCTTCAGAACACATGCTAGAAAACTGTTTCTCTGTCTGCCTCACTTTTATGTCATTTTTGTCTTGAGAATAATAAATTTGTGCAAGGGACTACGAGTAGAATTTATGTGGACAACTTCAGGGTAATATCTTGTGGAAGGAATTGCCCTCTGCTTTCTATCTTCCTCCACTCTGTGGACTAGTATGGGGGCAAGGTGCTGGTGAATATGCTTTGACCATGCTGAATAGGGCCAGATCCAGGGGATGAGAGAACAAAATTGAGCAGAATTGAAATCCACATGTGTGGAACTGAGTCATTGTGTCAGCTGTAACTGATAATGTAGAGGAAAAAAAAAAGGGGGGGGGCTTATGTCATCTTTGAGCTGCTATGTGATATGGATGAATAGGTAGCTTACTCATTTAGGATTTGCCTTTCACAGCAAGGGTGGCATCCTCAAAGCCAAGCCCTGTACGGCTTCATGTAGTAAACTCATCTCAAAAAATTCCCACTCATTCCTTCTTTCTGCAAGATCAATCCAATAGCTACCTTTTCATTGTTTTTATAGCTCCTTCAATATTACAGGTATAAAAAGGTAATTGTGTGTTTGTACAGTGATGCTATATGCCCTTTTTTTTTTTTTTTTTTCCCTCCC
>NW_011442873.1:0-918 GCF_000754665.1 Bison bison bison | reverse complement strand
CTCCAGTGTTCTTGCCTAGAGAATCCCAGGGACGGGGAAGCCTGGTGGGCTGCCGTCTATGGGGTCGCATAGAGTCGGACATGACTGAAACGACTTAGCAGCAGCAGCAGCAGACAAGAAATGCTGTGAACAGTGATGATTCCTTTTCCTCATTGATAAAGCTGGTTGTTATTTTTTCCTTGTAAGTTGATTATTTCTAATTATGATAATACAACAGCTGTTAACAGTGACCTTTCTTTCACATTTTGTGATGTGTAGGTGACTGTAACTTGTTGAAACTCAGCCCTGGTATTGTGTTACTATTATTGTTCCTGGGGAGGCTTATTAGCCTGTCACCGAAGATGTAAGAAAAATCCATCTTCCCTTTTGGAATATGATGAGCCTTTGTCACCCACAATGCAATTAATGTTAAAAATAGAAAGAATGGTTATGATATGATTATGATTAGACAGAGATGAGCTATTGTCCAAGTAACAGGAACTGATCCAGCAGGCCAGAGATGACCTACACAGAACCATCAGTTTGCTGATTGCCATTTCTCTCTGAGTTTGATGAAATATTCATGCCTTTGCTCTCCTCTCTGCAAGCACTATTGATTTCTTGTATAAACGCTGCTATATTTAGTCTAGACAAATGGAATGTGGATTGCTGCTGAATAAATTGGATGAAAGACTGGGATCTTGCCTGCCGCTTTCTCTCAGTCTTGGGCAATTATTTATAATCAAGGGCAGTTTTTGTAAGTTGAGGGTGATTTTTCACAATTTAGTGATTAGTCTCTGAACAAAGGCAAGCAGTTAGACACAATCATTTCTGTTGGGATAGCAGGTTAAGAAGTCAAATTACCCTTTGAGTCTTAGACTAGCTGTATCAGAGAGTTCTGGGACTCTTTTCTCCTTATCTTTTTTGTTTTCTTTTTTG
>NW_011442872.1:0-918 GCF_000754665.1 Bison bison bison | reverse complement strand
GGATAGAGGGAGAAAGGAGGTGGTACACTCAAGGATGAGAAGTTAGGCAGAATGCCAAGTGATGAAATGCCTTATGTGCCATGGCAGAAATTTGACAATACAGCAGAGGAATACAACCATTACACTATTACATTTTAGACAGTCCAGCGGATGGCAGTCTGGAGACTGGACTAAAGCTACCAAAAGTGAAGGCAGGGAGACTAAGTAATCATCGTCTGTCTATGCAGTGGACCTGGGGATGAAGAGATTTAAGAAATATTTAAGAGGCTGGATTAATAAGATTTTAGTAATTATGGATGCAGGAACTGAGAGAAGATGGACAAATTATAGTTAACCACAGTGTTTCTAGACTGGATGGATGCTACTTATTAACATAAGAATACATAAGCAGGTGTAAATTGACAGAGGAAAAAACAAAGGAAGATGTCTAACAGGCTAGTGAAAAAATAAGCTTGGAATCCAGAAATGTTGTAGATATAATGACTGCATAGAATATTAATCCATTATCCTAAATGAAAAGATGAAAGAAAATCAACTAGCCAAAAATATATATCAGATATTGAACATTCTTTCTGAAAAGTACTGCTTTTTCAAACAACAACAAAAAAAGGTCTAATTACCTTCACAAATGATGGCGCTGTGTGCTGGGTTTCTGCTAATCTTTCAGAGGTGGACTGCAGACGTCGTGTCCTTGATTTCAAAGTTTTAAAACCCCGAGACTGTATGAAACCTGAATGAAACGGTATCACACTCAGTTTTCGTTTTAAATTTTCACAAGGAAAATGTCTACTAAGAACCAAAACTTTGACACTAGTTATTTCCAAATATTCTGCAGATTCTACTGTGAGCCACAAATGAATGTTTCTAATCATTAATATCACTAAGAAAGACAAATCAGAATATATTAAACAAATCTAT
>NW_011442871.1:0-919 GCF_000754665.1 Bison bison bison | reverse complement strand
GTGGGTCTGAGTGAACTCTGGGAGTTGGTGATGGACAGGGAGGCATGGCATGCTGCAATTCATGGGGTTGCAAAGAGTCAGACACGATTGAGCGACTGAACTGAACTGAACTGAACTGATGTCTGCATTATGAAAATATATCATCATAACACACTACAACATCTTCCTTAAGTCTGTCAATTAGACTGAGTTATAAAAATAAATTTATATTCATTGTCCAACACAATCCTTATGCTAATAATTATCTATTCATCTTTACCTGTCTGAAGCTCACCCATTATTTGATTTATGAGAAGGGGCTCATGAGAACAACATCCTGAAGATGTTGCATGTGTAGTAGTTTGTCTACAGCCATTATACTTGAAAGTCACTTTGCCTGGTGCAAAATCATAACTAAACTAACTGGCTTTCTATGTGTAGGCTAAATGTTACTCTATATCTTTTAGCATAAAGTGTTGTACAAATATCTGATAGTAATTTGATACTCTTCCCTTACAAAGAAGTATGTCTTTTTTGACCTCTGAAGTTTTATTTCAAAGCTTAACAGTATTACTAGAATATGTCCTGACTGGTCTAGAATATTTTTTTTCTAGTTATGCACTGTGACATCCTCATATAAAGGCTCAAGTTATGTTTTATTTCAGAGTGTACACATTAATTAAAAATTTTAGTATTTGTTCTGTCCCAGTTCTTTGATTTTTCTCCTATAAAGACTCCAGTTGTATATATGTTAGACCTTTGTTGCTTAATTTTTTTAACCAACTCCTTTTCAAGTATGGAAGTTCATTCCTCTACATACATTCTCTTTTTAAATTTTTTTCACCTTTCTATCATTTATTTATTTTATGACGTCATTTGTGGTATTTTTTAATTTACTTTTTGTGTTTTCTAGGTTAATATTCAATATCAAAATAAGTAT
>NW_011442870.1:0-919 GCF_000754665.1 Bison bison bison | reverse complement strand
TACATACTAACCTTTGTTTACATTTGTTAGCTGTTTCTTTGAATTCAATTGATTTGACAAATATATTAATCATATTTTAGCTGTATTTGCTCAAAAATTTTCTGGAAAGAGTGTATTAGCTTTTCAATGCTCTTAAGGTCAAAATAATTAAAATCACATTTTCAGATCTTCACATTGGGAAAAAAAATATTTTTACAACCTCTTTAAATTTCTATGATCAATATAATTTCTTCACTTATTTTGTATTAGCTCAAGAACAGAAACAAATCTAAAATTTAACCTCAGTACTTTGACAAATGTCTTAATACTTGTCACATTATTTAAAGCCAGAAAGTTTATGACATGAGTGGTTTCTTTTGTATACATTACTCAACACTAATGTTCAGATACTTCTAACTCCAAGATGAGAGTCATGTATCTCATCTCTCATAAGACTTCTTATCTGTATCACCCCGTCTGAAAACAGTCTCTACTCTGTATAGCTCTGAAATATTTATTTGATGACCTGCATTGTTTCATCTGAAGATACTCAGCATTTTCCTTAATTAAGAAAAGGAATTCAAAGAGAAAGCTAATAGATTTTAAACATGTCTTTCTCTCCAGGCACTACGCTTGCTGTTTAATCAGCATCATTTTATTTATTTAAATATGTATTTATCTTATACATTGCATTTATACTTGCATAATTTATAGTGTCTATTGTATAGTTGTTCATTTATTATATATTAAAAATATTTTATTATCTATTTTATTGTATGACTTTACAACACAAAAGCATCTTAAGTTGTTTTTAATTTTCATTTTCTAGATAAAAAAAATCTAAGTCTCATAAATACTAAGCAGCACACTGTTACTCTAGGATTTTCTGGCCTGTGTGTGTGTGTGTGTGTGTGGTGTGTGTGTGTGCGTGTGGTGTGTG
>NW_011442869.1:0-919 GCF_000754665.1 Bison bison bison | reverse complement strand
GGTGTGGGATTATTTACTACATGGAAATTGGAAAATGCTATAAATTAGAAATTATTTTCACATCTGGTTATTAAACATTGCCAGCACATTACTATCAATCTCTTTTACTTCCTCTATTTCTATAGTACTTATAATTTTCTAAAATGCATCTTAATATACTTAATTTTATGTTTATTATTGTCACTCTTCTCTATTAAATTATAAAAACAAGGATAGACATTTTTATTTTCACAGATGTATATCTAATGTATCTGTACTTGGAAAAGTGCTGATACCTAGGATCTATTCAATAATACTTGTGGAATATATAAGCCATTAACAATATAAATTCTTTGATAGGAGACAGAAAGAAGTACATCCAAAAGAAAGGTTATATTTCTCAGATTCCTTTCAAGTTAACCATGGTTAGTAATTATCTTCTGGCCCATAGAATATAGCCAGAAGTGATGTGTTCAGATCTTGAACTAAGCTTTAATAGGGTAGGAATGAGCTTTCAAGCAATTTAGAGCACAGGGTAGGAACGAACCTTTTAGCAAGTTAGAGTACAGCTATAGTCATGTACCATCCTGGATAACTTGTATGAGTCAGTACTTTACAGATGTCAATATAAAGTGGTTCTAGATCCCTAAGGCAGAGGTGATGCAATTTTAGCCCTGGATTGATCATGCTTAGATTGTTATTAAAGAAGTAAATAAAATTCTGTGTTATTTAAGCCAGTGCTTGACACTATATTTAACCTTATTGCACACGTGGAAAATGCTGTTTATATAGCATGCTGGGCATACAGATGAGGTAAAAAGCTCATTGGTTTCTGCTACCAGTGGCATGGGCTTCCCTCATGGCTCAGCAAGTAAAGAATCTGTCTGCAATGCAGGAGATCCAGATTCAATCTCTGGGTGGGGAAGGGGAGGTAATGGCT
>NW_011442868.1:0-919 GCF_000754665.1 Bison bison bison | reverse complement strand
GTTACATTAACCAATGGAATCTTTTTGCTGTTTTTTTTTTTTTTTAATGCAGTTTGAACTGAGTCTTCTGCCACCTGCAGCTGAAACAGCCCCGATACCAGATTTAACAAAGAAACAACCCCGAGACACTTGCAAAAGCTTCTGGGCGTGATGTTCATTCACTACACTTTCCCAAGAAAAGAGCACATTTGAAAACACAATTAGAATGATCAACAAGATGTCAGGGGATAGCAGGCTAAAAGTTACTTTGATAAAATGCAGTAAAAGAAGAATTGGAATGGGACAAAGTTAGAGAAGGAAGGCCTCATAGAGAATATGAGTTTGAACATAGCAATAATAATCATGACAACAGCAACTGTTTGCTGAACCCTAACTATGGACTAGGCACCAAGTTAAGCAGTTGACATATGTGAAGGGATAATATTTTGAAATAATATCCAAATTGAGGGGTACTTCTTTCTCCCCAATAGTCATTTGCCCATTTGAGTTTCTCTGCTTATAGTCTCAAGGAAGAAATGATTGCTTTTGAGTTTCCAAAGTGATTTAGTCTTCTGGGAATACCTTTGGCTTAAACAAAAGATTTGAGAGCTTTGACAGGCTAGGTTATTGAGAAAACATATTCCACTAAAAACACCTAGTGAATAAAGAGCATCTTCTTAAAAGCACGGAAAAAATAAGATAGTAAAGATTAGGCCCAACTGAAAGGAAAACAGGCACACAGAGAAGTTAGTGAGAAAAGAGGTGGCTTTGCTCTAGGGCAGAGGTCCGAAAACTCTGGGATCTAATACCTGATAATCAAAGTGGAGCTGATGTAATAATAACAGAAATAAAGTGCACAATACATGTAAAGTGCTTGAATCAGCCCCAAACCATCCCTTACCAACCCGGGTCCATGGAAGAACTGTCTTCTATGAATCCC
>NW_011442867.1:0-919 GCF_000754665.1 Bison bison bison | reverse complement strand
CCCCACCTCTTGTGGAGGCAGCAGCTGAGAGAGACGGCAGAGGATCCCCCAAAAGTGTGCGGGGGGGCTTGCCTTCTGGGATGGAGCCCTGGACGGGGGTGGAGGTGCTGCCTTTGGTGTAAGTGGGCCCCTTGACTTGGTCTGGGGGGACATACCTTGGAGAAAGAATAGTTAGGCAGAGAGGAGGGGTGAAACCTTGAAACCTAGGACCTTGCTCAGCTTAAGTGCTTGAGAAAACAGGTTATAGCAAAGTCCTTTCTTATTTTCCCTACTGATTCTCTTTTTTGAACTAAAGGAATCTGAGCGACACAGGAGAGTTCTGCCCAAGTTGAGCTTCTCCTTTACTCTCAGATGATCATTATTTTCCTGCAGGCATGTTGTTTGGTTTGCTTTGGCTTGTGCTGGGCTTCCCCACACCTCTCCCTCCTCCTTCTGACAGGTCAAACCATCTGGTTTCAAATAATAACAATCTGCAATCAGGCTGACCAACAGGTGATCCTATTTTCCAGTTTCCTACTCAAGGGCCCCCTTTTACTTCCTGGGCGTGTCTTCAGGTTCTTCCTTCTCTGCCACTTCATCTTCTAAGCACTTAGCATTTACCCTGCTGGCTCCTGGGACTTCTGAAAAAATCCCCTTCCACTCCAGTGGATGTGGTCTCTACTTGGGATGTATCTTTTTTAATCCCAAGGACACTCCCAGGAGGGACTACAGAATGCTGTTGTGCCCACACCAGTCTCCTCGCTCTCTGCATTTTCTTCTTCACCGCATAGTTATCCCCAACCATACACACCCCCCAGAGATGGAACAAGAAGTGGCATGTGAAGGAAGAAAAGGCAAGAGAGAACAGAGATGCCGTTTCCCCACAGGAAAAAAGGGCACCTATAAAACATGGGTTGGACAAGTAAATCTAGAGGCCATG
>NW_011442866.1:0-919 GCF_000754665.1 Bison bison bison | reverse complement strand
GGGTGGGGTAGGGAAGGAGGTGGGAGGAGGGTTCAAGGATCGGGGGACATAGGTATACCTTGGGCTGATTCATGTTGATGCATGGCAGACAACAACACAGTATTGTAAAGCAATTATCCTCCAACTAAAAATAAATGAAAACCAAAACAAAAAAGAACCTAAAACACAAGCCCCCTTTTCTTTCACATCATGTCACTATAGCCCACACAAGCCTAAGTTTCCTCCAGCTGGAATCTGTAAACTTCTACCTGACTCAGAAAATAAACCTGCAGGCTGGAAGAGTGAAGGTTGGCTGGCACCCTGAAGGAAAGGAAGGTGCAGGGGGAAAGATTTGCTACAGTCACTCAGCTGAGGGCAAGGGTGGGGACATCTGCCAAGGAGAAGAAAAACCCCACAGTGGGGGCTGGTTCTCTGTCAACAGCCTCCTTGCGAGATGTTCTAGTTTATTTCATCTTCGTGTTGAAGAAAAACTGGTCTTGAATAAAGCCTGGGCGGGGGGATGGGGAGGAAGACAGTGAGAGTTTCGCTCTGGGATTGGCAGAAACACAGACACACAGCTGCGGAGGGAGCTGGAAAATGCAAACACATCTGGAAAGGCGCGTGGACCAAGGAGGGAATATACACAGAGGCCAGGAGAACAATACACAGAGAACCACCACCCTGAGTTGCTGCTTTGCTGAGGGTGGAAGATGAGATCCAGAGAAGTGACAGCCAGGAGAGGGGTGGGGACCATCAGTGCCATTGGAAGGGTTACTCAGAGGGCTACTTCTACAGCTGGTCTCTGAGAAGCTTCCTCTGTCCCTATGACATGTCATAAGATAGATGACATGTCATAAGATGCCACTCATTTGAAAAGACCCTGATGCTGGGAAAGATTGAAGGCGGGAGGAGAAGGGGATGACAGAGGATGAGATGGTTG
>NW_011442865.1:0-919 GCF_000754665.1 Bison bison bison | reverse complement strand
AGAATTCACTGGGCTCCAGCTGGATTCATCTGCTTTACACAGAAATAAGACAGAGTGCTTTTCCTTAATCCTATGCCTCAAATCCTAAAATGACTTTTGCCAAAGTAAATTTTTATCATAAAAAGAAACATACACCTAAAAGAAAATGATTCTTTGCAACATGTTCAGAACTTAAAAAAACAAGATAGGCAATAATTGATTGTACAGACTGGCTATATAAGATTATTAAAGGTATCAGTTCTTAAAAATACAGTATGATATATATTAGTGCTTTTCATACTGTGAATTGTAATCTATCACACATTTAACAGTTATATACCATTTTATTGATTTTATAATATTTGTTTCCATTACAAGTGTATACTTGTATACATGTATACATGTATACTCATATGTATACATGTGTGACTGGGCTTATTATATAAAATATAAAACTTGCTTTAGGCAGTGGTAAAATATTTGAAAAAGCACTGGTGTAGTAGGATATGGAATCAGAAAACTGGATCCACTTCACTGTAATGATTAACAAACATATCTTTTATGCATTACTTAAATGTTTGGAACCTCCCTTATCTACCTTGCTGTGCTATTAGGATTAACCAATCCAATATGTGTGGCTATACTTTTGTAAGTAATACTTAATGTTTGGTTAGTTATTTTCATGAAATATAGTGTCCAGGTTGATTAGGAGTCTCTATCTTCTAATCAATTTTTCTTAGGTTATATCTAAATATTAACACTGTACTTATCTCCACCGAAAGAAGTCTCATAAGATTTGCATTTTCTTCCCTTTCATTTCCACAAATTACTCATATCCCTTGGCTTTAACATGATGTTAATGATTTTAAGATTTTATGTCAGCACACATATATTTAAATTATTGAAACTGACCGCTAACACAAACAGTATCTCTAGATTT
>NW_011442864.1:0-919 GCF_000754665.1 Bison bison bison | reverse complement strand
TTGCATTCCAGTCCCCTATAATGACAAGCCCTGTGAGCCCGAGGCCTTTGGGGAGCTGGCCTCAGAGGGTGAGAGCCCGGGGCCCGAGACTCGGCTCTCTGCCTCCCTAGGTGGCCTCAGCGAGAAGAATCCCTACCGTGACTCCGCCTACTTCTCAGACCTGGACACGGAGCCAGAGCCCCCCGTGGGCCCCAAGGAGAAGCATGGAGGTGTCCCGGTCCCCGGGCCGGAGCCTGATCTGGACAGCCCGAAGAGCCCCAGGCTGCAGTCTGCACAGCCCTCCCCTGAGCTGGGGGTGCCCGGGGAGGCACAGGGCACTGGACCCAGGGAGGTGCCACCACTGCTGCTGTCACTGTCACTGCCTGAGGACTCTTCCCCAGAGCCAAGCGCCTGCCCCACAGGCCCTGGGCGGGAGCCTCCCTGGCCCCAAGACCCAGCCCAGGTGCCGCCCATGCCCAGCCCCGTGAGTTCTAAGATTTTCTTGCTGACTCCAGTCCGGCCAAGCTCAGAAAGCCACCGCCCGGAGCTCCAGGAGACCCTGGGTCTGCTGTCAGGGTCAAACCTGCAGGAACGGACCGGGGGCCCAGGTGCCTCCAGAACCCCGCTCTGCCTGGCCCTGCCTGGACTCCCTGTGGCCCCAGAGGGGCGGCCTGAGGAGGAAGAGGAGGACAGCGAGGACAGTGACGAGTCGGATGAAGAGCTCCGCTGCTACAGCATCCAGGAGCCGAGTGAGGAGAGCGAGGAGGAGGTGCCGCCCGTGCCAGTGGTGGTGGCGGAGAGCCAGAGCGCGCGCAACTTGCGCAGCCTGCTTAAGATGCCGAGCCTGCTGTCCGAGGCCTTCTGCGAGGACCTGGAGCGCAAGAAGAAAGCTGTGTCCTTCTTCGACGACGTCACTGTCTACCTCTTTGACCAGGTGGGC
>NW_011442863.1:0-919 GCF_000754665.1 Bison bison bison | reverse complement strand
GTAAACAAAATATCACCACAAAAAGTTAACAAGAAGAAACAGTAGTAAACTGTTCCTACTTTATTCCCTCATTTTGCCATTAAACTAGAGAAACATAATGGAAATAGATGTAAGAAAATACTTTAAACATACACAGAGACCCTCAAAGATGACACTGTCTGGTCAACTAATCCATGAGTTTCATTTGCCATGAAACAGTCTTCTACATAAGGTAAAATTTAAAAAGGTAATGCAGGAGCCCTGAATTCAGAGGGGAAATTGCTAAAAGATTTTTGCAGATAAGATTCCTGCAGTGATTTCATTTTCTAGGTCCTTCCTTCACATCTTTTAAATGCAGTCAAAACGACTGTCAAGAGAAAAATGCCACCATTATTTGTAGACAGTTAAGTAATTCAGTGGATGTTTTGAAAGGAAAGATACATTAAGCCTGGTGCTCCATATAGACAGTAAAAGAGCACAGCATTTAACCCACACAGGTGATCTACTCTAATCAGCTTTGGCAGAACAATGGGAAGTGAAGGATTTTACCGCGAAAGCCACAGCTAGCAACAATCTCTGGGACTTTTCTTCCATGGGACACAAAAGCAAACACATTCTTCTAACGACTACCCTTCAGATTAGACTGGCAATGTAAACTACTTGTATGTTCATGTAAGATTTACCATTTTCCTGGACTTCGCAGCTGAACGTGATTCCTAACCACTAGGGTCACATTCCATGCTGTAAAGTTAACACAGTGATGCTCTGGCCATTGCCATCTTGGTAGAGTAAGCCTGGCAGGAAATGAACCAGTTGCTGTGCTATACTTCGTTGCTCAGTCATGTCTGACTCTTTGTGACCCCATGGACTGCAGCCCACCAGGTTCCTCTGTCCATGGGGATTCTCCAGGCAGGAATACTGGAATGGGTTGCCATGCCCT
>NW_011442862.1:0-919 GCF_000754665.1 Bison bison bison | reverse complement strand
CGATCTTATTTTTTTGTTTCTGAAAACTCAGTAGACTTTTATCAGACTCACCCTGAAACATGTTTAAGAAAAGAGAAGGTAGATGAATGAGTATTCTCACACAAGGAAAAAGGAACACCAGATGTGCTGTGATTGTCCTGTACTCTGATTATGGATCCAGATAACAGTCTTGTGTGATAGAGAGGATATAGAAGACTGGGACTGAAGCCAAAAATAATTCATTGAAAAGGAAGTTCTAAGACTCCCAAAGGCACTGCATCTTTGAAATTATGTTTGGCATATAAAGCTGAAACTGCCATAGTTCATTTAAGAAGTAGTGCTATCTTTTTTTCCTTTTTTTATGTGGCTGCAATAGAAATTTCAGTCAATAATGTTCTCTTCAAAAAAGTTAAAGGGTTACAAGGACATGTCCTACTGTGAGTCTGCTGGAAATTTTCTTTGCCCCTGACTCTGGTACTCAGAAACTCCTGGGCACCTTGCTCTTGCCTGTTCTTCTGATACACCTAAGCCTAGAAATACAGAGTTTCTTCTCTGACAACTTGTTTTGACTTCTCACTAACTGTCATCCTTTCTTTTCCCAGTAGAGAGAAATGAAAAAACAGCTCAGTTGTGATGCTCAAATGACCTAATCAGGAAAAAAACCATGAATACCCACAGATGGATATTTTCAGCCTGTTACTATTCTCTGTTAGTTTGTCCAACTCAGAGAACTTTTAAAAAAAATAAAATTTTATTTGGGAAATGGAGCCTTGATACATGTTACTTTTCTCATGCCACTCCTTATTCAACAGTAAATATGGAAGCATATGAGCTATTTTTGAAATAATAAAACAGTGTTGCTGTTCTTCAGTCACTAAGTCCTGACAGACTCTTTGGGACCTCATGGATGGCAACAATTCAGGCTCCTCTGTCCTCCACT
>NW_011442861.1:0-919 GCF_000754665.1 Bison bison bison | reverse complement strand
GGAGAACTCTATGAAAAAAATATTCCCTCAAACTTCTTTTAGGTGATGCCTCCAGTTGGTTCCTATTTTTATCAGTCCTGTATACCCACATTTTCCTTTTCCCCATAGTCTGTAAGTCAATCATGAAATCGACATTTTTAAACACATCAACTTTTCCTCCATGAGCAACGGGATTTCCATTACACCAAAACATAGTTTGAGGGAATATTTTTTTCATAGATTTCTCCAGCTTACTGGCTAAAAAGGTAAAACTCTTTGACTCAGCGAGTCGAATACAAAACCCATCAGTTTGCCCTTGAAAAACATTTGCTGTCATATAGATGGATTCAAATAAGGGGTTCCTCATTAAGTCTTTGTTTTGTTAGAGAGTGAACCGACTTTACCTATAGATTCTCTTCTATTAACTATCAGATACTATATATGTATTCTCTAAAAAAGTTTATCTGTGAAATTCACTAAGCTTTTACATTATCTATTTATATCAGTAAACAATCAATAGTGAGAACCTTAATAAGATGAGTCATTGCATCTTTAAAAAACACCAGATCAAGAGATGTTCCTCTAATGATTTCATTGAACTGTCTCTGGTAAAACTGGAGTTTTTCAGACAGAAATTCAAAGGATGGTACCTAAGAGTGGGGAGAGAGAAAAATAATATTTAAGATCCAAAATTCTGGAATGCTATAATTGCAAACATATTCACAAGTAATTCTTAAAAAAAAAAAGTTAAACCTAATGGATTTCCAAAAATTTGTCATGAATGAATTGACTTTTAGTTATTTCCATTTTCAGATCCTGAAACCTAACTGGTTGGTTTCCAATATGAAATTATTCTTAACCTTTTCCTTTAGGAATCCCAGCACCAACTACTGTCCATGTTAATTAAGGCTGTAATATAACAAATGTATTTCTCAGTTTT
>NW_011442860.1:0-919 GCF_000754665.1 Bison bison bison | reverse complement strand
CTTTTTAAGGAACATCCTCTTTTTAAGGAACTTCCCCCTCTTCAACACCATGTGATTCCCAATCACTGACTTGAATAGGGCAAGTAAGTGCCTTCAGTAGGATCTGAGATGACAGCTGGACAAAACGGCTCTTTCCGATGGGTCTCTAGGCAAGGATTCTGTGGCCATGACTCTTCCCTACTGTAGGGAGGTCTGCAGCAGTAAAGTGAAGTGATGCAAACAGAGAAAATCAGAGCCCCTTCCTGTATTCCTGTATCCCCCAGCAAGGACTCACCTGGAATGCCAGCCTTGGCAATGGCAGCTGCTGCATGGTCCTGGGTGGAGAAGATATTGCAGCTGGACCACCGCACCTGAAAGAGCCAGCAAGACAGGGCTGGTCACAGCCAGGTCAGAAGACCAGGGTCACTAGACAGGGGTAAGAAAAGGCCCTGAATCTAGGGATGAGAGGCCTGGGATCTACACCCAACTGGTTCTGCAACCATAGGCTGGGGACCCTGGTGAGTGGATGGGAGCCAGAGCAGTGACAAGGCCTAACTTATGTGAAAACAAGGCTCTGCCATATGGAGGGGGAAGGGCTCCACAAGGAAGCAAGGAGACAAGTGAAGAAGCTGTTGTTAGCGTTAAAACAAGATATGCAAGTATAGCATTGGAGGGGATAAATATTATTCTGAAGGATTTGTTGGGAGGGTTAGTTTGTTGGAGTAAGAGACAAAAAGAAGAGTCAGGGATGACCCCAGATTCTTGAACAGAGAGAACCTGTAAGGCAGAAGCCTGTAATTGCTTACATGGGGAAGACACCAAGAAGTGTAGGAAATCATGAGTTTGTTTAGACATGTTGAGGTTGCAATGTCAATCAATCAGATCTCCAAGTGGAGATGGTACATCAGTTGCTGGATATGATGTACTATATCATATAAAT
>NW_011442859.1:0-920 GCF_000754665.1 Bison bison bison | reverse complement strand
CCTTCCAGGCACCTCCGTCCATGGGATTTTCCAGGCAAGAGTACTGGAGTGGGGTGCCATTGCCTTCTCTGTGTACCATTCTATGTTCCCATAAACAAAGTATGAGTGATACAGTTTCTCTTTATTTTTCTAGCACTTGATGTTGTCACTATTTTTTTTTAGCCATTCCGATATGGAGTGATATTTCATAGTATATATCCAATGACTAACAATGTTGAAATCTTTTCACATGCCTACTCATCATCTGTAACTTCTCTTCACTGAAATGTCTGTTCCTGCCTTCTGCCTATTTTACCAACTGGATTTATTTTGTACTTTACCACTGAGTTTTAATACTTTTTTTTCACATTTTCTACATACTATTCATATTTAAAATATATGATGTACAAACATTTTTTCTTAGTCAGTGACTTGTCTTTTCATCCTCACAACAGTGTCTTTTGTAGAGCAAAATTTTAACATTTTGATGAATCCAGTATTGTATTGAATAATAGTGATGTCAATAAGTTATTTTACTCTTTATATGCAAAGAGCAAAAAGGCTGTGAATAGGTAGGGCCCTTCCAAAACATAAAAATAAGTTGTGAAGATATGTTGCATCAAATTTCCAGATTGGTTGAATATATTTGTTTCTTGTAGCACCATAACTTCACTTCTAGGTATATACTCTAAAATATCACTTACATCTATGTTCTCAGAGACGTATACAAGAAACTTCATAGAATAATTGCTCCTCAAAGTAAAATATTGGAAGCAATATTATCTGCTGGAGCATTGCTAATGTAATAAATTGTGTGTATTTGCAGAGTGCAATACTATACATTACTGATAAAGGATGACAGAGAGCTCCATGAAACAATGTGGATATATATATTTTTTTTAATTTTATTTTATTTTTAAACTTTACATAATTGTATTAGT
>NW_011442858.1:0-920 GCF_000754665.1 Bison bison bison | reverse complement strand
GCTGGTCCCCGGCAGGTGGCGCCCGAACAGGGACTGTCTTGGCAGCAAATAGGGTAACAGAGCTAAATGATTTAGTGATAAGTAGAAAACTAGATGTTGAAAGCTATGAATTTAATGGGCTTTTCAGAACCATCAAACTTATAACCAGATGCAGGATAAATTCACTGTTGAGTATTAACAAATTCATTTTATTATTCCAGACAAAGACAGTGCCTGATCACGTGGAGGAATTTCTCAGTTAGATACATCATACTTAAAATAAGATTTCAGTTAATAGATTAGTTAACTCAATATTTTGGCAAACACTGATAATGAAACACACCTCAGTTTTTACATTTTAGTTCATCTTTGCTAAAATCCTTTACAAGAAAGTATTTTCCAGTTTCAATAGAACATATGTATAGTCATTAGAAGGCTAATGTGGGGAATTCCCTGGTTGTCCAGTGGTTAAGATTTGCCCTTCCAATGCAAGAGGTGCAAGTTCTGTCTTTGGTTGGGAAGGTAAGTTCTCACATGCCTCGCAACCAAAAAACATAAAACTGAAGCAATATGGTAACAAATTCACAAAATACTTTAAATCATCTACATCAAAAAAAGAAAGAAGAACTCTTTAAGAAGGCTAATGTAAATGTTTTCTGAAATGATTATTGATACAGATAGCTCAGCTGTCATCCCAAGTTCTTTTCTCAATACAAAGAGTTATGTATAACATTACACAACGTTATAATGTAGTACACCTAGAATGGGCACAGTTCATCTACCTTCTCCCAACAGACAGGAATGTAGTGTCCCAGGATTAAGCATCCACTCTCATTCTCATTCATTCTAATTCACTAAGGTTTCCTTGGTGACTTGGATGGTAAAGAATCTGCCTGCAATGCAGGAGGCCAGGGTTAATTCCTGTTTGGAAAGATCCCCTG
>NW_011442857.1:0-920 GCF_000754665.1 Bison bison bison | reverse complement strand
AATAATATTCCACTGTATAGATATACCACATTTTATTTATTCATTTGTCAGTTAAATGACATTTGTTTCAACTTTTTAACTCTAACAAATAATGGTACTATGAACATGTGTGTGCAAATTTTTGTGTAGATTTGCATTTTTACTTTCTTGGGTATATACCTAGGTGTGGAATGGTTAAGCCTTAAAGTAACTCTATGTTTAATACTATGAGGAACAGCCAGGCTGTTTTCCAAAGCGCCTGTACCATTTCACATTCCCATCAGCAGTGTATGAGGGTTCCAATTTCTCTATATCCTTGCCAATCCCCATATGCTTTTGGGAAATAAGGACTACTACAGGGCCCCACTCTAACTTGGGTAGCTATTCTAGAGCAGCAGCAAGGGGTATAGGGATGCAGGAGGGATCCCTCTTCTACTCTAAGCCTTTATGATCAGCCAGAGGGAATACTGATATCTTAAGTACTCTCCTTGATTCCGCAGGCAAGGTTAGCTGCCCCCTGACATATGCCCAAGGATACTTATTTTACTTATCTTTCTTCCCCACTAGATTGTAAGCTGGAATCTCCTCTCCTCTGACTTTATACACAGTACCTATTCAGGATCTTCAGTAGATGTTTAGTAAATGTTGATTGGCTGATTGACTAATTGAACAAGTGATTAAATATCTCTCTACTGGTGATTCTTGTCCAGAGAAGGGAGGAAAAGAGCAGTCTCAAGGGCAAAACACATCCAGCAAGGAAGCAAGACAGAGAGGATAAATGAAGGAGAAAGGGAAAGGAGCTTGGAAGCAAAACAAAAAAAAGAAGAAGCTTGGAAACCTAGCGTCCTTTGGGGCCAGCTTTTCAATTATGAGATCAAACTCAGGGCTAATGGACCTATTCTAATCCTTTGCCTTTCATCTGGCTGCTTTTTTTTTTTTTT
>NW_011442856.1:0-919 GCF_000754665.1 Bison bison bison | reverse complement strand
CTTCTGAATTAGTTCCATTGTTTCTTGCATCACATATATTTCTCTTACTTAGCTTCTTCTTCTTTTTTTTTTTTTCCACTAGAGTACACCCTCAAGTAATTTTCAGAAGAGAAAAGTGAAAGGTAACTGTAAAGTTTCCAGTTGTTACTATAACATATCACCACAAACTTAGTGGCTTAAAATAATACAAATGTGTTACTGCAACAGTCTCATAGGTTATATGTGTAAAATCAGAACGTCAGCAGGGTTGGATTCCTATCTGCAGACACTCAGACACTGTTTGTCTTTTCCAGCTTCCAGTGGTCACTCGCATCCTTTGGCTCATGGTTTCTGTTCCTCCCTTTTCAAAGCCAGCCATGTGACATCTCTCTGACCATTATTCTGTGGCCACATTTCCCACTGACCAAGAAGAAAAGGTTTCCCACTTTTAATGACCCATGTCAAGGTCCTTAATTTGATCACATTTCCAAGACTCTCTTGGCATGTAAGGTAATGTATTCACAAGTTTCTGGATATAGGACATGGACAGTTTTGTGGGAGAGGTCATTCTTCTGCTTATCACATGAACTTTTGGTGTCCTCCCAAGTCTTAAAATTTCTTACATTAGCCTCAGACTGCTTATAGAGTTATAGGTTCAAAAATATGTGTCTTTATAACTTTGGAGACATTATTCCACATCATCTGGGGTCAATGATTATTGACACAAGATCTGAGCACAGTCTGATTCATTTTTTATAAGGCACATTACTGCCACATCCTCTGGCATCTTTTAGGATTCTCTCTTTAAAACTTCACCAGATAATGACTGGGGATGGGTTTTTGTTTTCTGCATTTGCTTTGTTTACATCCATCAGATTTTACACTGAAAAGATTCTTTCTTCCTAAGAACTTGAATCTCTATTTCAGGACAAGAATATAT
>NW_011442855.1:0-920 GCF_000754665.1 Bison bison bison | reverse complement strand
GGTGCTCTTGACTCTACTCCCTGGAGAAGGGAACGGCAACCTGCTCCAGTATTCTTGCCTGGAGAATCCCATGGACAGAGGAGAGTCTGGTGGGCTGCAGTCCATGAGGTTACAAAGAATTAGACACGACTGAGCGAGTTTCACTCACTCACTCACTCATGACTCTTCTGCTGAACAGAGGTGCTTGGTCTCCTTGGGAAGAGAGGATCTGTGGGTAAAACAGTGGGGAGTTCTCCCCTACAGGGGCCTGCTGGCTAGTAACATACTGGGCTGTGAAGAGTGACCTCATAAAGCAAGGATTCCCTCTGTGGACCCTTCTCCGTGGCCTTGTGGAATCTAGATGCAAGGAGATTCCTAAGCAGAGATTTTCTGTTGGATGGTTAAAGCAAGGAATAAAAATTGAAAATTTGGAAAATGTCTCAGCACTTTTATCACCAGGACCATGCAAGAATCCTTTCTAACTCACTGTTGGAGAATGCGTCACATATGTTCTATGAGAAGTTATGGAAATTTCAGTAAATATTCTTTATTTCTCTTGATTAACAAGTATGCAGATGGCAGTGTTGGGGGCTCTTAGCGGCTTCTCATAGGCACTCTTATACTTCCCAAACTGAGGGATTCATCCTGGATAATCTGATTTCTCTGACTGGTGAGGTTGTTGAAGTCTCAGCCAATCAATTTTCTCAGCTTTACTGTCACAGATAGCTGGTTAATCAGATATTCAGTCACACTCTTATTTGACCTGTAGACCAAATGACTAGTTTGTTCCATCTTTTCCCTTTTTGTTCAATACTGTGTTAGATAATTTGAAGGCTTTTTTTTTTTTTTTTTTGGTAATAGGATCTCAAATCAGATAATGGAAATTATATATTTTATTTTTATAGGTTATAGAAGTATATACATTCTATATATTTTTTTTT
>NW_011442854.1:0-920 GCF_000754665.1 Bison bison bison | reverse complement strand
GAGAATCAAGGAGCAGGGGTGGTCTCCCATCACTGGCTGAGGTCTCAGGTCTCTCTCCGGCTCCCTTTGGTTCTGTTGGCTGCTGGTGGCACCTGCTGGCAGGATGCTCTCTGCCTAGGTAGTGGGTATGGCCCTCCTGAGGTGTGTTCTGCCTCAGTTCAGCCCTCTGTGTCACTGAGGATGCCCTCAGAGAGGGACAGTGTGGCTTCCTCTCCAGGGGGGAGAAATAGCACCCCTTACTTCTCCCACAACAAACACGGGGTTCAATTAGGAACAGCTATGTTTGAGCAGAGTGAGGGGCTGCAGGAGGTAGATATGGGTCAGGAGGCAGGGGGTGGGAACGGATAAATCCCTTTAGTTTTCTGGGCAAGAAAACACATCTGTCATGCCTCCTCCCTCTACCTAACTCCAAATAAAAATCATAAAGCACAGAATTTATATGTGTGCTGAAATTATAATAACTTCTTAATTATCTGGTTGCCATGGTGGTTCTGCATAGGTTTGTTGAAAGTAAATTTCCCTCCTTCCCACCGCTTTGTCTCCCCACTGTGAAGCCCAGCTTGGTTGGCAGGTCCCCTTCATTTCTCGTCTTCCCAGCACCTCTCCTCCCAGTGACCCAAAGGCTGGGGCGCCCTCATTCTCTGTGGCTCTTCCACATGCCCACAGAGCCCCTCCGACCATGTTGAGACCTCTTGTTTTTCAAAAGCTCATGGTGTAAAGACGTTGGATGCGTTTCCTTCTGAGAGAGGAAAGCAGCGCTCAGCATCCCGTCTCCCTCACACCCGGGGTTCCTCAGCTGCAGACGCTTCAGCTGGCATGCCCAGAAGCAACAAGAATGGCACAGCCCATCAAAGAGACTGGGGGGCATCCTGAACCAGCCAGATGCCACGGTCCAGCCCACAGACCAGCCCACAGCATAG
>NW_011442853.1:0-919 GCF_000754665.1 Bison bison bison | reverse complement strand
GAATCATGAACCTCAAGATAAACTTGTTAATGTCTTTTTTTTTTTTTTTTAAATCTTTGTGACTGCAATTTTGCAACACCTTCTGTAGAGGGAGCAAGAGGCCTTTGGTATTTGAGCCATTAAGACAAACAATTTTTTCATTTTTATTTCTCCTTACTAGTTTGAATGAAAACAAGTTTAAGACTTTTTCTCCCTGCCCATTAAAAGAAGACATTCTGAAAAACCTAAAGGTTCTCAAATTTCAACCATATATCAGAGTCTCCAGGAAGTTCAGAGATGAATTTTCAAGTCTATTTTTGCCCGTCTTTGAAGACTTTTTCAATACTGATTTTTGAATTCTTGTTTGTTTGAGCGACCTTGGGATTCAAAATGACAGTTCAGGGTGAAATCAAAGCACACTGATGCAGTGACAGGAGTCCACTGTCACCAGCCAGAGCACAGCTAATAACCTAAGGGTTACACCTACCACGGTGTAACCTAGAAAGATGTACATCCCAAATGAAGGCCATTGAGTACACGGACTGCGAAATGGTGATCTGATGGGAATTAGAGCAGGGATTTCAAACATTAACTTTTCACAAATTCTTATAAACATGGATATAAATTTAGCTAACACAATGGCCAGAAAGGGTTCTGTTAGCAAAAGAAATGAAAAAAGTCCACATACTTTCTATGTCCTAACATACTTTCATGAACAATGAATTTTTTTCCCCTAGGAAATTGAGGCATATATCGTATAAAATAAAAAGATTTGTTAACCAAATATTCAAAACTCATTAATGTCAGGAATGTTCTGCTTGTTCCAGCTTAATTCTAAAGATTTAAGAGTTTTCAAAGAAGCAGTGTACTATCACATAAGAATGTACAATTTTTGAAATCAAATCTGGATGTTTGATTTTCTCTTCAATGATAAAGAATT
>NW_011442852.1:0-920 GCF_000754665.1 Bison bison bison | reverse complement strand
GAAAGTGAAGTCACTCAGTTGTGCCCGACTCTTAGCGACCCCATGGACTGCAGCCCACCAGGCTCCTCCGTCCATGGGATTTTTCCAGGCAAGAGTACTATTAGGGTCCAATTCCTTTCAAATTATTACAGGAGAATTAATACTATTGTTCATAATTCCTTTACCAAATCTAGAAAAAAGAAACTTCGGAGCTCAAGCAGATAAACAGCCCACCCAGGCAAAGGACTGTTTTAAAAAGAGGCCGCCAGGTCTATAAAGATACAAGATATATCCTCCTGAAGTCTCTGTGCAATTTGAAGCTCTGATACTTGTAGAAGTACAAATGCTACAAACTCATAAAACATCACCTGAGAGTTCACTTGAACCTCTTCCCAATTCATTAAGTTTTGCAGATTTTAAACACCAAGCTCTCATCTCATGGCACTGTACAAATGTCGCCGCAAATACTTGCTGTCGTGTCAGTTCTCCACTAGACCATGAACTCCTAGGAAAGTCTTTGCCGCTTTTAGTCGCCATCCCTCCTGCCCCCCAACCCAGTGTCCCCAGCATCTAGCAGAGTGTCTAGCACAGAGTGGGTGAGAATCAATGGTTGTTCAAAGAATGGGAAGAGCCAAGTGCATCATGGACAAAGATGTTTATTCTTGCAACTGTGTCTCCCTTACCAAACCTGTCTACTTTTTTGCACCCAGCCCCAGTCTTCTTCATAAAGCCTTGCACAGCTAGATCTGCACGTGCTAACTTCTTTTTTAGCATCTATTCCAGTATTCTGATTTTGTGAATGAAGAAACTGAGCCCAAGGAGATCATGTCTCCAGCCAGGCTCACACAGGTCCCTTATCTTGTGCTTGCTAAGTTGTTCAGTCGTGTCAGACTCTCTGCGACCCTATGGACCATAGCTCTCCAGGCTCCTCTGTCCATGCG
>NW_011442851.1:0-920 GCF_000754665.1 Bison bison bison | reverse complement strand
GAGTCAGACACGACTGAGCTACTGAGCATGCACAGGGACGATGTCCCTAACTTTCTGTATTCCTCCCCACTCTATCTGCACAGTGCTCTTCCTCCACTGAGCTTTCTTATGGCACCCTGCTTTTTCACCAGTTCTCTATTTGTTGTTTAGTTATTTACTGTAAGGGCAGGGATATTATCTGTTTGGTTTGCTACTGCTTTCCCAGTACCCAGCAGAGTACAAGGCACGTGAATGCTTATAGCTTCAGGATAGTAAAAGTTCCACTAGCAGTAGGTTAGTAATATCCAGGAATGTTTCACTTTAGAGAGGGACAGACCTTGGAGGTCATGCGAATCTAATACCAGATCTGTGTTAATTGGTAGCACTTTTGTTCTTTACAGTCTATTCTATGAGTGTGCACAACTTATTTATTCTTCTGGTAATTGACATTTGATTTCTTGCTGGAATAAACAATGTGGTTATCAACATTCTTATGTATGTTTCTTTGTGCATGTTTGCAACAATTTCCCTAGAGCATATGCCCAGCAGTTGAACTACTAAGTAATAGGATATGCATATCTTAATCTTTACAAGATAACACCATTTATTTTCCAGAATGGCTGTTCCAATCAGCACTCCCAGTAGCTGTATCTGAGTGTTCCTGTTACTCCACTTCCTTGGCAACATTTGATTTGAACAGATTTCTTAACATTTACTAATCTTGTAGGTGCAAAATGGTGGTTTCAATTTTCATAAATCCCATCTGTTTAGGCCAGAGGTTGCAAACCAGCTGTGCATGGGCTGAATGAGGCCTGCAGTCTGGATGTGTTGTGTTTGATTGAAGGGTGTTTTTGAACCAAAAAAAAAAAAAGAATTAGTTGCCAATATTCAAAAATTGAAAGATTTCACTTAAGAATCTGGATTTCTGTTTTTTTTTTTTT
>NW_011442850.1:0-921 GCF_000754665.1 Bison bison bison | reverse complement strand
TATATATATATATATGGAAATTCCCCGCTCCTATATATATATATATATATATATATGCAAACTCTACCATTCACATGAGGGATATTAAGTCCATCTGGGACCATTAGGACCAACAAAGTGGTTTTACTCCTTTGACTTAACCTGTCATGTCTGTTGAAAATATTTGAGGTGGTCCAAAACTAATTGAGCACCTCAAACAAACAACTAAGTAAACAACTAACTTGGTCCTCCTTCCTTTCTCTCCCTCCTTCCTTTTCTTTCCTTCTTGCCAGAACAGCTAAAACCAAAGTTTTACCAGAAACTCATGCTCATTTGTGAGAATGAAGGAAATCTGGGTCAATAAATTTATACTCATAATCAAGAAACTTGCAGGTCCCTTCCAGAATACTACTGTTAATATTTTTTTCTCTAAATGCATAAAGCCTAGATTCAGGTACTGTGTTATATATCTTTGTGAATTGAATTTAAATCTCTGACTCCAAAGAGGTAAAATAAAATTTGCATTGTTTATGAATGCAAATATTTAAAACCGCACATCAGTTAAATGTCTTATGCTCTTTGTGTGTCCAGGCCATGAAATATAAAACAGACCCAGAATAACACTGGCAAAAATAATATTTCTCTAGTCCTGCTCCTCTTTGCCTAATTAAGAAAAAAAAGTAGGCTTCTCAAATCCCTTCTAAGTAATTCTAGAAGCCACCTCTCACTCTGTTCTCAAGAGCAACCAGACAGGAATTCTCATCCCTTTTCCTCAGGCCCTACTTCATGGAGCAACGTCTGCTACTGAAGATTCTGAAGCCAAAGCCAAAGGTATCATGATTTGTGCCTGGGCTCCCTGCTGTTCTACTGTCCCTTGATTCCAAATGTAGATGAGCATGGCTTCCTGTTCAGACATCTATCGTGTGCTCAAACAGTACCCCT
>NW_011442849.1:0-921 GCF_000754665.1 Bison bison bison | reverse complement strand
CATATATATATATATATACACACACACACACACACACACATATATATATAGAGAGAGAGAGAGAGAGAGTACGGATTTGCTCACTGAATTGTGGTCTGAAGCCTTTAGCCACTGGTGATGATGAATATCATACTTACAGTCAGGAACTTCATTCCCAACTTCAGTCTTACCTCTTGATTTTTTGGCATCATCCCACGCAAGTCACTGGACTTCCCACGCAGTTTATGATGTGTGGAAACAAAACAAAAAAATACCAGAAACCCACCAGAAAGGGGCATAACACTGAAAAGCAATAATAGCTAACTTTAACGATGTAGGGAAACGACTGTCTAAGGCCACAGACCTCAAATCTCTAGCAAGTGCAACAGAAAGAAAAGGGTGGGGGGCATCTGTGTCTGCTCCTCAATATATAAGCCAAACAAAAACTAACCTGAAAAACAAAGAAACCCAACCAACTTGGCGCTTCAGCTGCTATGGAACCCAGATGCATGTGGCTTAGAGCTGCCTCAGCCTGACAAAGACCACTCTCAGCTTCACGTGTGGGGAGCATGCTGGCCACGTTACAAAGCAGTGAAGCCCACACTCAATGGGATGCACAGAAGACAGGCTGGCCTGGCAGGCTTCCAGAGAAAAGTTCAGCTTGCTCCTGTGCCACCAGGAAGCATAGACCACAACTGGAGGACCGTGAAATTTCCTAAACACCTATATATGATACTAAAGATGAAGCATATTTTCCTGGCCAACCCTGGGATCCAGAAGGAAAGGTGAAGAAAGTAAGGAGCATCACAGTATGTGTGTAAATGCTCAGTCGTGTCTGACTCTTGCGACCTCATGGGCTGTAGGCCGCCAGGGTCCTCTGTCCATGGGATTTTCCAGGCGAGAATACTGGAGTGGGTTGCCATTTCCTCCTCCAGGGGATCT
>NW_011442848.1:0-921 GCF_000754665.1 Bison bison bison | reverse complement strand
TACCCACTCCAGTATTCTTGCCTGGAGAATCCCAGAGATGGCAGAGCCTGGTCGGCTGCCGTCTATGGTGTCGCACAGATTCGGGCATGACTGAAGTGACTTAGCAGCAGCAGCAGCAGCAGAACAACAACAAACAACTCAATAAAAAAAGTGGGCAGAAGACCTAAACAAATATTTCTCCAAAAAAACACAGACAGGTGGCTAATAAACACATGAAAATATGGTTAACACTGCTCATTACTAGAGAAATGCAAATCAAAACTATAATGAGATATCACTTCAAACTGGTCAGAAGATAACCTTTTTAATAAATCATGCTGGGAGAACTGGACAGCTACATGTAAAAGAATGAAATTAGAACAATACCTAACACCATACAAAATTTAAACTCAAAATAGAATAAAGACCTCACTTTAAGATCAGACACTATAAAATTCTTAATGGAAAACAATGGTAGAATGGTCTTTGACATAAACTGTAGCAAGTTCTTTTTGACCCAACTCCAGAGTAATGAAAAATACAAAACAAATGGAACCTAATTACTTTTCTACATCAAAGGAAACCATAATCAAGATGAAAAGTCAACTTTCAGAATGGGAGAAAACATTTGCAAATGAAGCAACTAAGAAAGGATTACTTTTCAAAATACACAAACAATTCACATAGCTCAATTAAAAAAAATCAAAAAATGGGCAGAAGCCCTAAATATATATCTCTCTAAAGAAGACAGTCATATACCAAGATGGATATGAAAAGAGGTTCAACATCCAGAGGAGCCTGGTGGGCTACAGCCCAAACAGTCGCAAAGAGTTGAACATGACTGAGAGTGTGCATGTACAAACACACAGACAAACACACACACACACACACACACAGGTATTTCAGCTGGATGTAGAATTCTGTACTGGAAATGATTTTTCC
>NW_011442847.1:0-921 GCF_000754665.1 Bison bison bison | reverse complement strand
GGGAGCCTGGTGGGCTGCCGTCTATGGGGTCTCGCAGAGTCGGACACGACTGAAGCGACTTAGCAGCAGTAGCAGCAGCAAGTTGATATAAAGATTAAAAATATATTTTTCACTTCTATGAGGTCTGTAATCTGGTTAGAGACACAAACACATATATAAAGCTGAAAATAAGTGCTTTCACAGAACCACCTTGGATTTTTCCACGGGAGAATGAAGTTTTGGGGGGACTCTGGGAGTTAGTAGCAATACTGATGGTGGTGATGGCTTTGTGAAAAAAATGGGTCTTGGAGTTTTACGATTTTGACAGGAGAGAATTGAGCCCTCTGTTGAAACCAAATAAGTATTTTTTTTGAAGCCAAGTAAGTATTATTTAGATGCTTGGACAAAAAGCAAGATTATTTCTCCTAAAAATCCTACTTGTAATTCTGCTTCATCACTTTTATGTCACTAAATTATTTATACACTAACAGCATATTGTTGAAGCATCCCCTGAGAATACAAAATAGTCCTCAGAAGACATGTGAGATGGTTTTCTTCCATACAAGCTCATTCCCAAACTAGGACCACTCCACATTGTCTTTAAAGAAATGCCAGCTCATTTGTTGAAAACAGATTCCATGTCTCTGGGGTTAATGACAGGGGAGTATGCTCACGGGATTTCCTCATTAGTGGATCTTCTGGATTCTAAGAGCTCAGTCTCTCCAGTAGGCTTTCTTTGAGGTGGGTTTGTAATTCAACCACCTATATGTTAAAAATTCAGACAATTGGGTTTTAACACAGAGCCAGTGAATCAGACCTTTTACTGTTGAAGTCAGGGGAAAAAAAAAGTATATACATATATATGCATATTTCAATTAAAATATATACATGTTTATATTTCAATTTCCCCAGATTATTTTTGTGCATGCTGCTGCTGCTGCT
>NW_011442846.1:0-921 GCF_000754665.1 Bison bison bison | reverse complement strand
AGTATTCAACCAAGGAAACACTGGTCTCTTCCAATGTTGGAGGGAAAAGTAGATGCTGGACTTCCTGAGAAATATCAGTATGTTTCTATTCCCCACTAACAAAACTATCTGCAGGGACACATAAATAAGGCTAGTTTGAATCTAGTATCCATGTGATCATTTATGTACAATTGCAAAGGATTTGTAAGGAGTAATTTTCACTTATGTGATTTTTGCTTTCCATAATGACTCTTGAATCTAACCCTCAAGTAAGATAGGACTCTTCTCTTGAAAAAAACACATGTATGTATATATAGAATATATGTAGAATATATGCATATATAGATTCACCATGTTGTACACCTTAAACTAACAACATTGTAAATCAACTATATCAATTAAAAACTTTGACATCAGAAAATTTAGTAAATTCCATAGCAAATTAAGAGCACTTATTTTAAAATTAATCTTAATAAAACAATACCAGATCAATGGGGTCTGATTTGAGGGAAATTATCCATTAAGAGGATGAAAATGATATTCTTCATTAAGACTTTTAAACTCTAAAAAAATGTAAATTCGTTCTTTTTCATTCTAAGTGTATATCCCAGTGAAGTTTTTCTTTCCTCCTTCCCCCTTCCTCTCTTTCTTCTTCCCCCTCTTCTCTTTTTTCCTCTCCCTCTCTTGCATTTTCTTGCTTTACCAACTTCTTCCTCTTCCTTTCTTGCTGCTTCCTCCTTTACTGAGGAAGAGGGTGAGACAGACAAGCTACTCTGACATATTGACCCCTTTTTTCTTCTCGGGATGAACCCTATCAGCACATCACATGCAAACACACACACACACACACACACACACACACACACACACGCGCGCCCCAACACTCCTTCCCTTTACTGATTCACACGCCATTGAGAAACAGACAGGTCACCTAGATGACCT
>NW_011442845.1:0-921 GCF_000754665.1 Bison bison bison | reverse complement strand
TGTAGAATCCCGAATCATTTTTACACCTGTGTGAAGAAGTGGGACATTGAGTCCCCATTCTTTCCCTGTCCAACACCTCTGCCACTAATCTCTTAAAACTTACTTAAAAATTTACACTTTATGAAACAACTTCAAAGGTTGATGTTTATAAAGACTATAGCAATACATAGTTGATATGCAAAATATAGAAAGCAAACATGTGAAAATAAAAGTCAACTATGATTTCATTTCAATAACATTATTATTTACATATATGTGGATATATATCCACAACTTTTCTCTCTGTGTAAATGTACTGAAGCATACACAAACACATATTTGTTTGAGTTTAAGAGAATTAGAATTTTGTTTCTGTATAATTGTGCATTCTTATTATTCAACTTGTTAATAAGCATATTCTAAGTTTATGACTGTATACTATTCCAACACAGGTTGCATTGTAACTTGTCTAGTAATGCCAATATTAGTGCATATTTATATTTAAAATTTTTCACTTTATAAAAAGCATTTTAATGGTAATTTTTGTTTATTTATACATATGATTGTGATGTACATTAAGTCACTTTTCCATCTATAAGAAGCAAGGCCTTGATTTAATAGGTCAAGAGAATACAGAAGGAATTTCCATATAAAAGGGAATAATAGTATATGCAAGCATCCTGTGGTAGGAAGTAGGATGGAAAAAAAAAAGCAACAAATTCTAAAAACAAACCAAAAAACACTATAGCAAGAGTACAGATAAGAAGAGAAAGGATAATAAGGGGAACTGGAAAAAGAGGCATGGTCCAGAATATGCCTTAGTCTTTATTACTTTGTCCACAAATGTCCATCTAGTCAAGGCTATGGTTTTTCTAGTGGTCATGTATGGATGTGAGAGTTGGACTGTGAAGAAAGCTGAGCGCTGAAGAATTGATGCTTTTG
>NW_011442844.1:0-921 GCF_000754665.1 Bison bison bison | reverse complement strand
TATTTGGAGTAAAAAAAAAAAAAAAAAAAAAATAAAGTTTAACCTACTTTATTAACATTTCTTCCAACACTTTCCTAAGCCTAGATAATACATAAACTATCAATCCAGCCCTGTCTTGTAGCATTTGTTTGATATCTTTGCTATAAATATTACCACTACCTAACTCTCATTGAACACAGAGCTGGGAAGAGATGCATAGTAGTGCAACTTATGATTATTTTCCTCATACATAGAAAATAGATGTAAATTACCTCAAGAAATAGAAAACAATAAAATAAATAAAAAGGGAAATGATGAGTTTTGAGTATGTATTTTTAATGCACTTTAATTATAAGTTATTTAATTAAATTTTAAGCTCTTTAAAGACTGGATTACAGAGTTGCTAAAAATTTAACACCTGACCCTTATGGGTAGATATGAACTGGCTCTAGCTCAGCACTGCTTTTGTGTGAGTAAGGTAATCTGGTGGGCCTGCAAAGAGTCAGTGAGTCAAGGAATGGGAAGAAGTGCATTTCAGGAGAAGGACCATGCATAAAGATAATCATGACTAGAGAAAGAAGCATGGCACAGTTGTTGGACTTAACCTAGTTCTATGTACATGGAATGGCATTCTTTTGGAAAATTACAAGTAGGAAGTGGGTAAATCCTTAAGGAGAATGCAAGATTGGTGTTATGGACTGAAAGTTTGTGTCCCCACCCAGATTCAAATGTTGAAACTCAAATACCAATGTGATGATATTTAGAGGGAGATAATTAGTAGAGCCCTCATGGATGGGACAGGTGCCCCTACAAGGAAAAGTCAAAGAGGTCTCTAGCTCTTGTTCTGCCATTTGAGGATACAATGAGAAGTGGAAAATGCATCACCATAAAAAGGACTAACAAGGTGACATCCTGATCTCAAACTTCCATCTTCCAGAACTA
>NW_011442843.1:0-921 GCF_000754665.1 Bison bison bison | reverse complement strand
GCCAGGCCAGGGACTTCCCAGTGGTCCAGTGGTTAAGAGTTCACCTTCCAATGCAGGGGATGTGTGTTTAGGCCCTGGTTAGGGCACTAAGATTCCACATGCCACGGCAGCTAAGCCCCAGCACCACAACTAGAGAAAAGCCACACCACAGCAGTGAAGGACCTGCATACAGTGACAAAGATGCTGCCTGCCACAATTAAGACTCAGTGCAGCCAAGTAAAGAATGTTTTTTAAAAGGATATATTTGTTATTCAGTAAAAAAAAGTCAGCCCAGTGGCAGCAGGAAGGGAGAGGAAGACAAATTTTTTGAAAAATTATCAAGAGATCAAATCTATAGAATTCTGATCAAATTGACTTGTTATTCTCATTCACCAGAGCAGTAGTTTGATTTTGGACGACCTTACTTCCTAACAGCCTATTTAATGTCCTTATGACTCTTCTTGCTTCTCTAGTCTCATCCTTTTCCCTCATGTTTTCAGTGTCTGCTGTACTTCTAGGCTTTGGGTCAGGCTTTAGATAAACAAAGGGAAGAATGAAGGGTAAATCTCCTTGAAATTTTTTGAGGAGAGATTCTACTCCAGAGATGTCCACCTATATGTCATTGGTCAGAATTTGTATCACATGGGCACATCTACTTGCAGGAGAGACTGGAAATTCTAATATTTCACTTTCTAACCTCTGTAATATACAAAGGTAAGGGAGAAGGGTATTACAATAGATATAAAGTGAATTACACACTGAGTCTTCAGTGTCTGCCTTACTATCTTTATGAAACTATGAAGATTAAGTGAGGAAAAATATGTTAAGTACTTGGCAAACAGTACATTCTTAATAATTGTGCAACAATGAACATGATGATAAGATAATGCTGATGATAAGATAATGCTGATGATGAAACAAAAGCTTAAACTGTGAACCTAT
>NW_011442842.1:0-922 GCF_000754665.1 Bison bison bison | reverse complement strand
TCAGCCGGGTCAGATCTAACTGCGTCGCTGTGCTGGGAGGGAGGCTGCGCTAGGTGACTCCTGTAAGCTGTCAGTTGGTCGGTATGAATTCCTTTCCACCACAGTTTAATACCTGAGTAAGTAAAGTTCCTGTGGTGAGCCCTTAGGTGATAGGTGAGGGAGGTAGTTTTTGGACAGTGGATCCAGGTCAGCGTTTCTGAAATCACTGCTCCTGGACAGTTAGTACCCTGTTCCTCTAACTGAGCTGGGTCACCCCAGCTGACCTGTCCCTGAGAGGTAGGAGCCAGGGTCCTGATTGGGGTGGTCTGTTTCCTCTACCCCTTCCTCTCTGCCCTCCCCTGGGAGTTCCATAGAAGGAGTGAGTAAGGAAGAGGCATCCAGAGTCAGACTGTCTCTTTAATTATCATCCAGAAGTTCCAAGAGAAACCAGCTCATTCCAGTTCCCACCACGCAGAAAAGTGAAAGTCTCTCAGTCTTGTCCGACTCTTTGCAACCCTGGGGTAGCAAGAGACTAGCCTCACCTGAGGAGGGCTCACGGGTGCTCTGAATGGAGCACCTCCCACCACGCAGAAGCCCTAAGGAAAACTTAAAATCCTGTCTCCTTTTTTTGTGGGGGGTGGAGGGTAAGCAATTAATGAGTGCTCTGTTCATCATGATGGAGATCAGAATTGTGATTTGTTAGCAAGTTTTTCATTTTCTTTCACTTTCTTGAGAAGTGGCTTCAGTGCAGGAGAGGAACAAGAAAAAAAGGGAACTAATACTTAGTGAGCATTTGTTAAATGCAGCAGGATTCTTAAGGGCTCTCATGAAATTGCTACCAGTTGCACAGTTCCTGTTCCCCCTTCTTAACATATCAGGAGGAAATACGTGATTTTCCTTTGGTCAACACAAGACCTGGGTGCAAAGGTAGATATCTCCATTC
>NW_011442841.1:0-922 GCF_000754665.1 Bison bison bison | reverse complement strand
GCACAGAGTCGGACACGACTGAAGCGACTTAGTAGCAGTAAGCAGCAGCAGCGGTGATGAGGAAAGAGGTGAAGCCTGGGCAGGCATGTTCCCTGATGAGTCTGGATTTCTCTGGAATCAGGGAGACAGTATCCCTTGGAGGAATCGAATGGAAGGGACATTTGTCCACCCTTTTCCACCATGTTCTCACCCCTTTTGGTGGAGGTGCCCTTGCCCTCCTCCCTGACAGCTCACTGCCTCTCACCTCTAGTGAGAGGTGCTGCTCAGGAAACCAACGCTGTGCCATGGAGTGGCCACACAGAGCAGGTGGGGTGCTGTCAGAGTCAGAGAAAGAGGAGAGTGTTTGAAGGAAACTGAGAAGGCTGGCAAGGATTATGTTTCCTTCACGTGTAACTAGAAGGATGACTGTATCACTCCAGTGGTAGGTGGAATCCTCAGCACCTAGATGTAATTTCCTAAAATATAACCTCAGATCTGGTGGCTTAGAACAGAAACTTACTCTCTCACAGTTCTGGAGGCTCAATGTCTGAAATCAAGTCATCAGAAGGACCATGCTCCCTCTGAAGCCTCTAGGTGAGAATCCTCCCTTGCCTCTTCCCGGCTTCTGCAGCTTCTTACAACACTTGGGGTTTCTTTGCTGGTAGATGTATCACTCCAGTCTCCCCATTCTTCACATTACCCCCTTATCTGTGTCTCTCTGCATTCCCTCCTCTTCTTATAAGGACACCAGCCATTGACCCATTGTTGTTTAGTCATTCCATCTTGTTCAACTCTTTGCAACCCCATGGATTGTAGCCTGCCAGGCTCCTCTGTCCCTGGGATTTCCCAGGCAAGAATGCTGGAGTAGGTTGCCGTTGCCTTCTCCAGGGGATCTTCCTGACACAGGCGTCGAACTCAGGTCTCCTGCATTGGCAGGTGGATT
>NW_011442840.1:0-922 GCF_000754665.1 Bison bison bison | reverse complement strand
GGTTTAGTCACTAAGTCCTGTCCAACTCTTGCAAACACGTGGACTATAGCCTGCCAGGCTCCTCTGTCCATAGGATTCTCCAAGCAAGAATACTGGAATAGGTGGCTTTTAACAAATGAAAAAATAAGCAAATGAGCACTCACTTCGGCAGCACATATACCAATAAATTGGAACAATACAGAGAAGATTAGCATGGCTCCTGTGCAAAGAGGACATGCAAATTCGTGAAGCATTCTATATATTTCATCACTATTCACAATAGTCAGGACGTGGAAGCAACCTAAATGCCCATCAACAGATGAATGGATAAGGAAGTTGTAGTGCATATATACAGTGGAATAATACTCAGCTGTAAAAAAGGAGTAAGTGTGAATCAGTTGAACTAAGGTGGATGAACCTAGAGCCTGCCATACAGAGTGAGTAAGAAAGAGAAAAACAAGTGTCATATAATAAGGCATATGTATGGAATATAGAAAAATGGTACTGATGAACCTATTTGCAAGGAAGAAATGGAGATACAGGTGTAGAGAACAGACTTATGGGCACAGTAGGGGAAGGGGAGAGTTGGATGAATTGAGAAAGTATCATTGACATATAATTACAACTGATTCATGTTATTGTATGGCAGAAACCAACCCAACATTATAAAGCAATTATCCTCCAATTAAAAAATAAATTGAAAAGGAAGTAAATAAGACTACATCAACTAGAGAGCTTTTGCACAGCAAAGAAAACTATCATCAAAATGAAAAGACAGCCTAGTCAATGGGAGAAGACATTTGCAAATCATATATCTGATAAGGGATAAATATCCAAAATATATTTTTAAAAGCTAGTACAACTCAACATCAAAACACACACACACACACACACACACACATCTTGATTTTAAGAATGAACAAAGAATCTGAATAGACCTTTT
>NW_011442839.1:0-922 GCF_000754665.1 Bison bison bison | reverse complement strand
TTGGGGCTGGTGCACTGGGACGACCCAGAGGGATGGTATGGGGAGGGAGGAGGGAGGAGGGTTCAGGATGGGGAACACATGTATACCAGTAACAGTTTCTTAAAGTTTGGCTACCATAAAGAATCTGAAATCACATCGATGAACTTATTATATACTGCTGTATTAAAATCCATTGCTCCATTTCACACTTTGAATGAATCTTTTACTCATACATTCTGCATAACAATATGCATTGGTCATTTAGGAGATATTGATTTCAGGCTAAGTAGATCTTTCAAAAGTTGACATATTTCATTATACCCTATCAACATTTACATTCCTTAATACCACTACTCATTTCATCAGAAAAGTATTAAAGCATTGGTAAATTGTCACACTGTCTGTGGCAGACACAGATTTTCCAAAATTGAAGTCTCAAATTTATCATTGGTTAACCACTATGATGAGTTCTTTTCCTTGAAGTGACAGACTTACTTTAAAAGAAAGCCTGCCACACACTCACTTAAATAAACATAGTTTGTCTGTCAGTCATTCTTTTCAAGTAAAAGTAGCATCTCCTATGAAAACATCCTAGTTTAGCTCCCACTCAACTTAAATCACACAGATGCTTTTCCTACCTACCATTCTTTGCTCTACAAAGATGCTTTATGAGTACTTTCCATTTTGTTATGCAGAATATTAAAATACATGTATTCAAGGATTGAGATTTATGAAAATTGGCAATATTTACTGCATCGTTAAAGACATTCTTAAGTGAAATTGGACTTCTTCCTTTATTTTTACAGTTGACTACCTGTCACATAGAATGCAGTCAGGTGCTACTAAGGCATCAGCACTTTTATTCACCATTGCTTTTATACCATCAGTGCAAATATCAACAGGGTAAAAGTCACATAACATCTTAGTGTTAATATGATGGTTT
>NW_011442838.1:0-922 GCF_000754665.1 Bison bison bison | reverse complement strand
TGTAACACATTTGATGAACCACATGAAAAATCAGATTTCTGCTTTAAGTGACCCATTCCCTAGTCTTGACAATCTTTTAAAAAAACTGGTTTGGTGTGGGAGGCTCATGACTGAAATATTTACTTTTAATTCAACTAATGTTATTAACTATACCATGTGTATTTTGCTTGTTTCACAAGATTATTATGTCTTGTATTAACAAGGGTATGACTGAGCCTCCAATGATAATGATGACTAGACTTGAAGCAGTTGATCAAATGTATAACTTGATATATGATCAATGGTTGTAACAGTGTAACTCTAGGTATGAAAAGATGCAATGAGCGGGAATACTTTCCTGGACCATAACTAGAAGACAGGTGTCCAGAGATCTTTGACTATGAAGACCTAGTCCAGTTAATAGCACATTGAGTGTCTTATCAACAAAAACCTTCAGAACTGGAAATAAGCCTTCTCAGCAACGCAGGACAAATAACAATGAAATGACCCCCAAAGTATGGTCAGATTTATGACCACAAGGGGGCAGTGTCAACTACAAATTGGCACTTACCAAGAGCATTGCCAGTGACTGAAGAACAGAGGCATTTGCCACATGCCTCTACGGAGATTGAATCCCATGCTGCTATAGCTATTGACCTTCAACAATCCCTGAGGAAGTTCAGGCTGGAGTGAGGCACTCTGTGCTCCAGGGAACCTGGTGGTACAGGTCTTTAAAGAGTTGGATATTTTTCAGTTCAATTCAGTTCAGTCGCTCAGTCATGTACAACTCTGTGACCCCATGAATCACAGCACACTGGGCCTCCCTGTCTACCACCAACTCCCAGAGTTCACCCAATGACTTCACTTTCACTTTTCACTTTCATGCATTGGAGAAGGAAATAGCAACCCACTCCAGTGTTCTTGCCTGGAGAATCCCAGGGAC
>NW_011442837.1:0-923 GCF_000754665.1 Bison bison bison | reverse complement strand
TCTTCTTTTATGAGCAAACATTTCCACAGTTGTTTATGTGCACTCTGTTTTTTCATGTATCTTTCTCCATTTGTAAATGTCAATATTATATCCTCTTTAAAGCTCCATTCCTATTTTTTGACTTCTCTAGATGAAGATAATCAATCTTTCTATGAAGTTCCTTGGAGAAATACTATTTTAGGGATTTAGCATGGGTTTGGCCCCAGATAATGCTCCATTCAAATCCAGACTGTGCTAAATATTAATTATTTGACCTAAGATAGTTAACTTTTTGAGCCTTATTTCCACATCTCTCAGATGAGGCTAATAGAATCCATCTCATAGTGTTGTTAAAAGGAATAAGTGAGATGAAGCATGAAGTTCTGGGGTCTTTTCGTATTGAAAAACTTGAGATTCTGATTTAGTGTTTGAGAAGGGGAAGGAGGAGAGGGAACCCCTGTTAAGAGTTATAGAGTCATGAGTTATGGAGGATGGGGATGTGAGAGCTGCATACACATACAAGCACACATATGCATGCATGCATGCCAACACAAAGAGCTTCAATTCTTGGGGCTGAAAATTTCATTTCATATAGAAGGTTTTCTAGATTTTTTGATTCTATCTGAATTTAAGAGACATTTTATATATGGAAATACACCTCTTTGTTTTGTCAGAAAGATGCCAAAGCAATCCTAGATAGACTATCTTGAAAATAACCCAATTTGCATAAACACTTTATTATTGAGGTCTATTTGTATCTGCAGTAATTTCAAATTGTGCAAATAAACTGATACATAGTATATAGAATATCTAAAATGAGTTAAACATATTAACATCAGATCAGATCAGGTCAGATCAGTCGCTCAGTTGTGTCTGACTCTTTGCGACCCCATGAATCGCAACACGCTAGGCCTCCCTGTCCATCACCAACTCCCGGAGTTCAC
>NW_011442836.1:0-923 GCF_000754665.1 Bison bison bison | reverse complement strand
TTTTTGTCTAGATTTTTTTTTTTTAATTTGGGGTTGGTTATGTAGACATGGAGTGCCCATGTGGTTGACCTTACTCTCCAGTCCCTCCGAATGTCAAACCAATACCATGTGATCCAAAGCCCCCAACATAAGTTACATTGTTAGCATAACTACCTAGCTTAGCTGAAGGCACTAGATAAATGAAGACACTCTTTGAGGCAGAATTTTCAAAGGCTTAGAGGTTATCTCCCAGGAGCCAGTGAAGTACCAAAACTCTATTTGAAAAGTGTGGGGGTTGAAAACCTCATATCCATCCACTGAATCAATCCCTCCCTATATAAGTAAATTTTATAACTCAAAACTAGGGTTAAATTTCATGCAGGATATCTGTGCATAGATTTCTTAAGCTCAAATTTGAGATTAAAATATTACCTTACATATTGAAAGAGCTGTTTCCCCCATTTCTGGTTGAAATCCACTTATCTTCTTATGATAAATTCACTTATCAAGTTATAGAACATTTCAGTCTGTGAAATATTTTGTTGTTGCTATATAATTCAACATTTGAAGACTCTAGAAAGCTGTAGCAGTCAGATTTTGCTAGGTGACATGCAATAACAAAAATCTCCATGGCAAACAAAACTCAGTACTTCTTGCTCATGTAAGAAAGCACATTCTGGTAGCCTGTGAATTATTTGTAATTGTCTATGTCTGTGAGGCAAGGCAACTCTGCTCCATTTACCTCATTTAGAGTACTCAGCTGGAGGGGGAGCAGCTAGCTGGGCATCTTCTTCCCATGGCTATGACAGGAGCATAAGAGGACAACCAGAAGTGTCTAATCATATTTCAAGCTTCTACTCATGTCACATCTATCAATCACTGGCCAAAACAAACCACATGGCCAACATCAAAGTTTAGGGATAATTCCAGCTACCATATGCCAT
>NW_011442835.1:0-923 GCF_000754665.1 Bison bison bison | reverse complement strand
CTTGGGTCAGGGAGATCCCCTGGAGAAGGGAATGGCTACCCACTGCAGTATTCTTGCCTGGAGAATCCCATGGACAAAGGAGCTTGGCGGGCTGCAGGCCACGTGGTCGAGAAGAGTCAGACATGAGCTACTAACCCACATCCACACACACCCCCACACAACAGAAGAGAAACACAGAGTAATTCTTTTCTGTTTGACTCATTTCGTTTTTATTGCTTTCTGTTGGGTAAGGAAGTCATTACACTCTGAAGGAATAATGAGAGAAGAAAATATGTGAAGAAAAAATATCCAACAGCTTATACTACTATGACATTAACACAAAGCAGCTAAGGGTAATATAGGCAGTCACAGTCATTTCTGGCTGGGTTAGATTGTTTTAGAAAATAAAACTGGACCTGGACATTAGAAGTGTCTGCAAAATAAAGTGAAAAGGAAGGGGAAAAGTACTGGAAACTGTTGGTGGTGATGGCGGTAGGAAGGGTGGAAGCTGTGGTGGTGGTGGTGAGGGTGGGAGGGAGGTGCAGTACGGGCACTGCAGGCAGTGATGATGGCATCATCATCACGAGGGTAGTAGAGAGGTGCTGAGGGGAATACTCATCTTCAGTGACGCTTCCTATTGTCTATAGAGATTTTCCACCACCTGATGTGGTGGTAAATGAGGACGCGGAAAGGAGACCCCGCCATCCCTAAGGGAGATTCACTGCTCTCTCTGCTGCCCCCGTAGCTATTTCACAGTGTAGTCCCTCTTTGAGACCAATCTCTTTGTGTTATGAGTTAGACACATTATCTTTCTTCAGTAAATGTTCTAAAATGCTAGTTTGTATTTCTAAGTACCAGAAAATGATTTCAAAAATGGATATACCTTAAAACAGAGGGCGGAGTAAACCTTTAATACAAAGGTGTTCTTTCCAGCTGCGTATAAT
>NW_011442834.1:0-923 GCF_000754665.1 Bison bison bison | reverse complement strand
TACCCACTCCAGTATTCTTGCCTGGAGAATCCCAGAGATGGCAGAGCCTGGTCGGCTGCCGTCTATGGTGTCGCACAGATTCGGGCATGACTGAAGTGACTTAGCAGCAGCAGCAGCAGCAGAACAACAACAAACAACTCAATAAAAAAAGTGGGCAGAAGACCTAAACAAATATTTCTCCAAAAAAACACAGACAGGTGGCTAATAAACACATGAAAATATGGTTAACACTGCTCATTACTAGAGAAATGCAAATCAAAACTATAATGAGATATCACTTCAAACTGGTCAGAAGATAACCTTTTTAATAAATCATGCTGGGAGAACTGGACAGCTACATGTAAAAGAATGAAATTAGAACAATACCTAACACCATACAAAATTTAAACTCAAAATAGAATAAAGACCTCACTTTAAGATCAGACACTATAAAATTCTTAATGGAAAACAATGGTAGAATGGTCTTTGACATAAACTGTAGCAAGTTCTTTTTGACCCAACTCCAGAGTAATGAAAAATACAAAACAAATGGAACCTAATTACTTTTCTACATCAAAGGAAACCATAATCAAGATGAAAAGTCAACTTTCAGAATGGGAGAAAACATTTGCAAATGAAGCAACTAAGAAAGGATTACTTTTCAAAATACACAAACAATTCACATAGCTCAATTAAAAAAAATCAAAAAATGGGCAGAAGCCCTAAATATATATCTCTCTAAAGAAGACAGTCATATACCAAGATGGATATGAAAAGAGGTTCAACATCCAGAGGAGCCTGGTGGGCTACAGCCCAAACAGTCGCAAAGAGTTGAACATGACTGAGAGTGTGCATGTACAAACACACAGACAAACACACACACACACACACACACACAGGTATTTCAGCTGGATGTAGAATTCTGTACTGGAAATGATTTTTCC
>NW_011442833.1:0-923 GCF_000754665.1 Bison bison bison | reverse complement strand
TGCAGATCCTTTTCCATTATAAGTTATTAGAAGATACTGAATATAGTTTTCTGTGTTATGCAGTAAATCCTTGTTTCTCTTTATATATAGTAGTTTATATCTGTTACTTCCATTCTCCTAATTTATCCCTCCTCTTCTTCCCCTTTGGTAATCATAAGTGTGTTTTCTAGGTCTGTGAGTTTCTGTTTTGCACATACATCCATTTGTATTGTTTTTTAGATTCCACATATAAGTAATATCATACAGTATTTGTCTTTGTCTGGCTTATTTAACTGAGCATAATATTCTCTAAGTCCATCCAAGTCGCTCCAAATGGAAGAATTCCCTTCTTCTTTAAGACTGAGTAATATTCCACTGTGTATGTATATATCATATCTTCTTAATCTAATCACTTGAGTCTTGTTTTAAATGCACCAGTGGCTCCATATTTAAGGTCACCCACAAGAAGTTGTCTGCGGTGGAGCTAACTTGCCCCCTGTACACACATGCACACAAACACACTCATGGAGGCATCACACTTTGCCTGCTTTGTCAGCCTGAAAGATTCTCGGCGAGTTTCTAGAAGCTGGCCTCCCAGGCCTGGATGTCTTTGAAGATGGGAGCCCCCTCCTCAGCACATCCCAGGTGACTTCTGCCCCCTGTGTGCTGGCCGCAGAGATGTGTCTTCATACCTTTCTAACTGCTGTCGGGCAGGGGCTGGAGGGGCAGCAGCTAGGGACGGAGAGGAGGTGAGGGGGGAAGGCGAGGGGAGGGGAGAGGGAGGTCTGAGACAAGGAGTCAAGAATTGGGACTCAAGGGAGATGGACGGGGAAGGAGGGAGGTAAGTGGTCCTCACTTCTCTTCCCTTCCATCTGCTTCCTCAGTCCCCTCTCCTCTCTTCCTGCTCTTTACCCCAGAGCCCCAGCTCTCTCTCTCTCTCTCTC
>NW_011442832.1:0-923 GCF_000754665.1 Bison bison bison | reverse complement strand
TTGTTTCATGTTTCTCTCTTGCCTTTACACAGCTAGTTTACAGTGTTTGGGTACATTCTTCGTATCTGTATTTTGTTATATAAGTTACTGTTGCTCTGAAGACCGTGAGCATTTGGAGCTTTGTCATTGACAGTTGCAGATATTGGGAGCTGTTTGATATAGGTTTGCAGGATGTCTCAGCAGATCTTTAATCCGATGTGATTGTGCCAAAATAACCTGGCACCATGCATGTACAATATGTCTGTGCTAAAAATTTCCACAAGAATTTTGGATGAGTAACCTCACAAAGTAACTGGGATCTGCTATTTTAAAAACAGAACTAATGCAATTGTGTTTTTTGTTTTCAAATCACACAAGGTATGTTATCACCATATATGCTCCTTTGCTTAATATATTCCCCATAAATATGTGTTATGCGTGGTCTACCTTAAAAATGTCAATTTAACATATTGGTGCTTATTTATTTTTTCTCCATAGTCATGACAGTAAAGCCCCCATTGCCTATTTAAATGTTCATTTGTGGTGGAAAACTACTTAGACTATCTCCTAAGACTCTTTTTGATCACCTCAGAAAACTCTGATATAATCAGCTTTAGAATCAACTATAAAGATCAATGGGCTTCCCTAGTAGCTCAGCTGGTAATGAATCCGCCTGCAATGCAGGAGATCTGGCTTTGATCCCTGGATTGGGAAGATCCACTGGAGAAGGGAAAGGCTACCCACTCCAGTATTCTTTCCTGGAAAATTCCACAGACAGAGGAGCCTGGCAGGCTGCAGTCTGTGGGGTCGCAGAGAGTTGGACACAACTGAGTGACTTTCACTCTCATAAAGATCAAAGGGCTTCCCAGGTGGTGCTAGTGGTAAAGAACCCACCTGCCAATGCAGGAGATGGAAGAAACATGGGTTCTATACCTGGGTCAGGA
>NW_011442831.1:0-923 GCF_000754665.1 Bison bison bison | reverse complement strand
ATATATATATATATATATATACTGAAGTCATTCACCAATTAAGCATTCATTAATATCATGTAGTATTCCTTTCACCATAAAATCCTTATCATCTTAGAAATTCATTGAAAAGTATATTCTACCATCTAGAATAGTTTCACATTCCATTTTACAAGGAATCATCTTCCACAAAATTTTTACATCATTTTCCATGTTTTCTTTTTAGTTTTTTATTCTTGTTGTCTATTGTTTTATACAAACTTTGTATTTTATATTGTTATGTGCCCTCTGTCCTCTTTATAGATCCACTGCTGCTGTCTATATACTATTACTCCATCTCAAGGTCTTAATCAACACAATTACGATATAGCTCCTTCACTAAAATAACTCTTCCTTTATTCATTTACTCTTCTGTGATGGATGTTATAAAACCAGGAGTCAAGTGTAAGCAATTGAGGATCACAGAATCTTGATATTGTTAGCTTGCCACCCAATCCAGCCTCCCAACACCCTGTAAAAGTCCCTGCTGGTAAGTGCCTAGGCAGAGCTAGAAAATCACTTCAAACCAGGGGCCAGCCTCAGCTGACACTTGGCCACAGGAGTCTGAACAAGTCAGTCCTGTGGTAGGATTTAGTTCCTTTTTACATCTGTTTCAAAAGTCTGCTGTTATCACATGCACAGAAGTGCCTTGTAAACTGTAAGGAACTCCGCGAGTGCAAGCATGGACCAGGAGTTCCGTGTCCCCTGGGCCTGTGCTCTGTCGTCTGTCCAGAGTAACACAGAAGACAGAGCACAGCCTCTAGGACAATAACTTGAATCTCTTGCACAGCATTGGACTAGTAATACAACTCTCTTCACTTTTGGTTTCCTCATCAATCAGGGTTATAGTGCCCAACTGAGGAGGGGCTAGTATAAGAAATGTACAGTTTTTTTTTTTTTTTTTT
>NW_011442830.1:0-923 GCF_000754665.1 Bison bison bison | reverse complement strand
GATGGTAAAGCATCTGCCTGCAATGCAGGAGACCCAGGTTTGATCCCTGGGTCAGGAAGGTCCCCTGGACAAGGGACTGGCAACTTACTCCAGTATTCTTGCCTGGAGAATTCCACGGACAGACCATGGGGTTGCAAATAGTTGGACACGACTGAGTGACTAACACTTTCACAGTAGCCAAGATGCAAATCAAAGTGAGACACAAAGCACAGACACAGCCTTCAAACACTGGTTTAAAGCTGGTACTTCCTTACTTTGAGGGGGTTGTCCTCATCTCCATTTCGCACCAATTCGGGGATGAGCTGTTGCCTTTCTGCTAAGGCTCCCTGGGAAACACAGAACAAGTCATAAGCCTCCAGTTTTACCGAAGCTGCCCTTATGAAGTAAGGCCATCCTTGTTACTGTTACCTTCTTCTCAAAGAGAGCAAAACCGGCATCTGCGGCAGCAGATTCTCTCCTTTCTTCTTCCCTCAAAGAATTAACAGGTTGAAAGCTGTTTTTAAAATTTTCTTTCTGCTTGTTTAAACTCTTAGCCCAGCGTTCCATGTCTTTGGCGATCTACAGTCAAACAACAATGACAGAGATTTAGGTAGAGGAACTTAGCAAACAGTCTCCTATGCCAAGAGAACAAGCCATTATTGTAACAAACTGTAACAAAACCCCTTTTGCCCTTATCTTTTTTGAGATACTGCATATTACCAAAGTCATTAATGAATATTGTTCCAAAGTCTGTGAGTCTTTCAGGCAACTGACAGATAACAAAGAATAACACTAAAAAACTGCACAATGTTCTAGGAACTTAGGGCTTCCCTGGTGGCTCAGATGGTAAAGAAATCTGCCTGCAATGCAGGAGACCCTGGTTTGATCCCTGGGTGGGGAAGATCCCCTGGAGAAGGGAATGACTACCCACTCCAGTATTCTTG
>NW_011442829.1:0-923 GCF_000754665.1 Bison bison bison | reverse complement strand
GAAGCGTGGCACATGAGAGAACCCTACAAGGGCCAGGTTCACTTCAGAACTTGGTGCTGACGTTCCTAATAAGAGAGGTTCTGACACTGCCCTCATCCATCCCTCTGTCTCACCCAGGACCTGTGATTTTTCTTGACTGGTTTTCAGAGTGACCTTACCCTTGGGAACAGTGAAACTGGCTCTGAGCAGAACCTCTGGGGCCTAAAGAGCGTCACAGGACTGTAAGTGTAGAGGAAGAGGAAAGGGAAGAGAACTAAGAGGTGCTTTGGCCAAAACGTGAGCCAGCAGAGAGCAGAGGTCTGGCCCTCTGCGGGGAACAGGGTCTGGGCCTTTGCTGACGGAGGCCATCTAGCTTTACAGACATATGTGTGGACCTAAAGAGGATGGGTTTTGTCTTTATCTCAATTTATCTCCTAAGACACACATTTTTACATTTTTAACAGCTCTGAAATCAGAATGCACCACATAGTTGCTGGAATTTCATAATTGAATTGGGAGCATTTTCTTCTTTCTTGTTATGTAAAATGGTGGTACATCTTATGATTGATAGGAATTGGGTGTGTATCTATGAAATGTGAATGAATTGGTGAGAGTCTGAAACTGACACTGACTTCACATAAATTCCGTGGGCAAAAATACCACTCCTGGGACTTCTCTGGTGGTCCAGTGGCTAAGACTCTGAGCTCTCAATGCAAGGGACTTGGGTTTGAACCCTCCTAAGGGAACTAGGAAATGGCAACCCACTCCAGTATTCCTGCCTGGAGAATCCCATGGATGGAAGATGGATGGAGGAGCCTGGTGGGCTATAGTCCACGGGGTCACAAAGAGTCGGACACGACTGAGCGACTTCACATACACACACACACACACACACGGGAACTAGATTGCATATGCCACAACGAAGACTGAAGATCCCACGTGCT
>NW_011442828.1:0-923 GCF_000754665.1 Bison bison bison | reverse complement strand
GGACCCTTGATTTAGGGAACCATGTAAAAAATGCCAAACCCTGGGTCTCAACCTTTAGAGTTTCTAATCATTTGATTTTGGAGATAGAAAACAGACATTAGGCATTTTGGTTCTGGTTTCGTTTCAAGATTTCTAGATTATTCTAATGTTAATCAGTGGCTAAAAACTGCTGTTTTCCCCTATCCAGTTTCTTTTAGGAGTCTGTGTAAAGAATAAGGAAGGGGTGATTTACCTTGATGCTCCTCTTTTTTTTTTAATATGGACTTTCTGTTTAAATGTTCTTAACTTTCTGTGCTTTGAAAAATGCCATGCTGGCTTATTTCTAAGTGGTTGCATTTCAAAATATATGCTTTTTTGGATGATCTCACCATGTGAAACATGTAGTAAAGCTAGACCTTCAGTGTTAAGATGCTTTACTCTCTTTTCTACTATTGCATTGTAAGTAACTGCTTTCAATAACTGTGAAGCAAAATGAATTTTACTATCTATCTCTTGTTCATAGCACCAGAAGAATGGGCCACGACTCACTCCAGCCTGAAAGCACCTCCGTCAAGGTCAGCCCGAGGGGGATACAGGGAGCACCCCTATGGTAGATACTGAGGGTTCTCCTCACCTGTGACCTCACCTCAAAGACAGTTCATAGCCTGTGGTCTCCACATAAACAACAACATGACAAGTAATAGTCCTTTTTTTTGTTCCTATTCTAGGGATAACTGCCCATGATTGCTCCCATATATTTCTTGTATTTCCCCTATACAGTTGGCATGACAATGACACTATTATTATTTTACAAGACAGACTAAAAAAGATGTTGGCAAGCATCGTCTATAAACCATCATTCAGTAGGATGATACGCTCTGGGTTGTTTTCATTGTTGTGTGTAATCTTTTTCTCTCTCTCTCTCTCTTTTTTTTTTTTTTTTT
>NW_011442827.1:0-923 GCF_000754665.1 Bison bison bison | reverse complement strand
CCCATGTCCCTGTTAGCCAGGGTTACCTCCTTCATGGCCCTGTAATGGGGGTCACAGGTACACAGTCTGCTGTGTTCATCACTTCCCAGACTCTTCACCTGGAATCACAAACACAGTTTCAAGGGTACTCCCTGGCAGACCCTGCACCTGGAGTCACTTATCCACAGTCTCCAGGGTGACTCATCCAAAACCCCGTACCAGGGCTCACATGACCACAGTCTCCAGGGTGACCCAAGCACCCAGATCCTGCACCCAGGGTCACATGTCCACAGGCTCCAGGGTGTACCTCTCACAGACCCTGCACCTGGGGTCACATGTCTACAGTCTCCAGTGTGATCCCCATCCCCAGACCTGGTCTGGGTGAGAAACATCCATAGTGTCCAGGGTGAACCCACCTTCAAGACCCTATCCCTTGGGTCACAGGACTACACTCTACAGGGTGACAGTACCACCTGCACCCTGCACCTTCGGTCACACATCCATAGTCAACAGGGTGAACTCACCTCCCAGAGCCTGTACATAGTGCCAAATGTGCACATTCTCCAGGGTTACCACCCTTCCAACATGCTGTACCTGGGTCAAAAGCCCAGTCTCAAGGGTGACCCCCTATCCAACCATTTTCCTGGGATACATGGCCAGAATCTCCAGGATGATCTCCCTCCAAGATGAAGCACCTGATGTCACATGTCCAGTCTCCAAGGTGACCCCATCCTCAGAATCTGCACCTGTGGTTACATTTCTCCAGTCTCCAGGATGACCCCCAATCTCAGTATTTATACACTGTCACCAGGGTAACCACCATAGGCCCTTTATCTGACATAACATTTCCACAGACTCCTGAAGGACTCCCTTCCCACACTCTGAATCTAGGATCCTACCTCCAGGGTCTAGAGGGTGATGCCCTTCCCTGTCCCTTCACCTGG
>NW_011442826.1:0-924 GCF_000754665.1 Bison bison bison | reverse complement strand
GTGGATTCAGTCTCCAGGTTGGGGAGACCCCTGGAGAAGGGAATGGTAACACATTTCAGTATTCTTGCCTAAGAAATCCCGTGGACAGAGGAGCCTGGAGGACTGTAGTTCGTGGGATCACAAAAGAGTTGGGCACAACTTAGTGACTACAACAACAATTACATGAGGAAAGTCAGTCCTGTGGGTCTACACAGCATCAGAAAGTTCTAGGAAAGGGAATTTATTGCTGCAACTCCATGTGACCTGTGTATTCAGTGTGAAAGCAGAATTGTTGGTTAACATGGGAAAAGTCATGTTTGAACTGCCCAGGGGGAAGTGAATGAAAAATAGACAGGGTGTCCTGGCCCAGCCAATGAAATTGCAGGCCATGGTTAGACGTCTAGTGTTAAGAGGGTACCACACAAGAGTCCACTGGGATTTTAAGCATATGGTATGTAGAAATGACATTGTGTGGACTTTATTAACACAATGAAGATTCAGATTTACTGAACTTGAAGTTTCCCTTGGTGCCTAGAAATAAAAATGATCAGATCTACAGCAGAAGAATTAATTTAAGATTTAATCACAGTCTTGCTTGTTTGAGCTAGGTGGTCCGACTAAGAGAATCATATCTGAGATGTGTGTTCCAGGATAACCTGTCCCTTGTGACAGGACAAGGGAAAGCAAGAGAATGGTCATGTCCCAGGAAGTGGGAAAGTTCCTGGGATGGGACCCCAAGACAGGGTCCTTGGCTTCACACAGAGAATTCAAGAGACAGTTACGGTAAAGTGAAAGCAGGCTGATTTAGAGAAATACACATTCCATAGGTAGAATTCAGTCCATCTTGGAAGACAAACCAGCCATGGGGTGTGGGGTGGTTAGTTTTTATGGCTTTGGTAATTTTATATGTTTACAAATGGGGAAAAAAATCTATTTTGGGGGAGG
>NW_011442825.1:0-924 GCF_000754665.1 Bison bison bison | reverse complement strand
TTTACCACTAGCACCACCTGGGAAGCCCCGTTTGTGCATAAATTGCTATAGCTACATCTTTTAAGAGAACCCATGATGAATTCCTAATGATCATTTCAATAGGGTAAACATAAACAAGAGACATCAATTATCAAAGATAAAAGCAAACAGTTCCAAATTCCACATGCCTACACACACATGGAGTTATTGGCAAAATTCATCAAGTATTGCTTTTAAAATATAGGTTAAAATATTGTCATTTTTTTTCATTTTGAAATATGCAAAAGTATATTTAAATATGTATTTCCTTATATACCCCAGGAAGAGGAGCTCCACCCTGTGTCCTGTGCTTTCATTGGTCCTGCATAACACAAACAAAAAAAAAGAAACATCTTACAGAACCTCTGGGTACCACTCAGAATCGTCAGTGCTACTTAGAGCACAGCCTCCCCTCCAAACACCTGTTCTAATGATCAGCACCATTCAGGCCTCCGAGGCATAACTACCCATATCTCCTGCTTTATATTCTGGAAACAAAAGGCAGATGCAGGTGTGGGCTGTGAAAGTTTGTGGGCTGTGCCCCTGCAGACGCTGGTGATGAATGCTACTTCAGAAAGGAGCGCAGAAATGCTTGGGTAAGAGAAAAGACAAATCAATCTACTGCTTGGATCCTGCCTCTCAAACAGCATGAATGCAGCGCAGTGTTACATACCAGCAACAAGAGTCCACTTCTAGGAAACTATTGTATAGCAAAATTTCAGAATCTGATTTTTTTCTATGTGTGTTAATTGCTCAGTCATGTCCAACTCTCTGCAACACCATGGACCCGCCAGTCTCCTCTGTCCATGGAATTCTTAAATCTAGGAAGCTATTGTATAGCAAAAATTCAAATTTCTGATTTTTTTCTTTGTGTGTAGTTGCTCAGTCGTGTTCAACTCTTTGGGT
>NW_011442824.1:0-924 GCF_000754665.1 Bison bison bison | reverse complement strand
TCTGTCCATGGGGATTCTCCAGGCAAGGATACTGGAGTCCTGCAGGGAGTCTTCCCAACCCAGGGACTGAACCCAGGTCTCCCACACTGCAGGCAGATTCTTTATGATCTGAGCCACCAGGGTAGTTACTAAAATTTGACAATCATTGGTATGTGAAAATGCTAGAGAAATGCCAAGATCATCTCATTATATAAAAATCTGACAAATATTGAGAGACAGCCATGTAAAGGGCAAGCTCATATGAATTTTTATTGAACTTGCTGATTATGATTTTTAAAGGGCAATTCAGTGTCTTAAAAAGATGTGAAATTATTCTAGTTTGCAACTGATTCCTTAACAATGCTTGTTAAGTAACCTCTATACTTTCAGGGAGAAAAAAAAATGAGGTAATTTTTTCCTTTACATTTTAAACATATTTAAAAGACACGTATTAACTAATTTTCATAGCCATAAAAGAATGGTAGATTTTAAATATTAGTTTATTAAATCATGTAATTAACTATAAGGTAAAATTTTAAACCTAACTTTTAAAACATCAGTTTTACTTACATTTTTTGGTATTATATTCATTCACTTCCTAATGTATTTGCTGTAAAATATAATTTTTCTTGGTGAACATAAAAGCTCTATGTTTGAATTCAATGTGTATACAGAAAATAGCATCACATGTTGGTTTTTCTGAAGTTCACCATCTCTTTTGAAGTTTCTTGGTAATTATCTGGCTTCAGGAGCTTTTCTCAACACTAGAGATCCTTTAAATAATGTCATGTCTGATTCTTTGAGGCCCCATGGACTGTAGTGTTCTCTGTCCATGGAATTTTCCAGGCAAGAATACTGGAGTGGGTTGCCATTTCCTCCTCCAGGGAATCTTCCTGACCCAGGGATCAAACCCGCATCTCTTGTGTCTCCTGCAGTGGCAGGGGG
>NW_011442823.1:0-924 GCF_000754665.1 Bison bison bison | reverse complement strand
TCTTTTTTTTTTTTTTTTCAGCTCTTTAATTGAGACAAAAATGTCTTCATTTGTAGGTTTTCTGGGACGTCATAGCCAATGAAACTCGGGGGCCTAGGTAAGTAACCCATAGACTGCTCAGTGGGCACGGTATGTATCATGTATTAAAAGCAGAACAACCCCCATGTAGAGGGCCTGTTCTTTGGGGAACCAGGTTCTACTTATCTGTCAGTTGCCTTGAACAGTAATAAGTAATATCAGCAGATTACTCACCACAGTTCATTAAGCACCAACCAGTCACTTTCCATGTAACATCTCATTCAGTCCTCTCATTGAGCTTTGCATGGGGGTATCTTGTTTAGAGACATCAAATGGAAGACTTGGAGAAGTCAAGTCACGTGACTCATAAATGGTAGAGCTGGGATTCAAATCTAGGTCTTCAGACTCCATGGGTTATCCTGTTAACCACCAAAAATATACTCCCTCCTTCTTCTATCCCAGGAAAATGGAGCCAAGGATAAGGTTCACTTAGGGAGCCAGGATCAGAGCTGGGCCTGCATCATGAACAAAAGATAGGATCCAAACACAATGAATGGTGGCCATGGGTGAAGGAAGTTGCCTTAAGGAGATCCAGAAGTCCCTGTCCTTGCAGAATCCCCATGGTCAGGAGGCAGAGGCCAATGAGCTAGACTTTTAGGAATTCGGGGAAGAGTAAAGCTCAGGTCTGGAAAGGGCAGGGTTGGGGGTGGCAAGTCACCCCTTTTGAGGCAGCATATGTTGATGGGATAGGGGTTGAGCCAGGCCAGGATATTGAGAGAGAGCTACCAAGAGGTTCAGTGATTTATTTCTGAGAAACCATTGAGGATTTTTGAGCAGAGCTAGAAGGCAATGGCACCCCACTCCAGTACTCTTGCCTGGAAAATCCCATGGACAGAGGAGCCTGGT
>NW_011442822.1:0-924 GCF_000754665.1 Bison bison bison | reverse complement strand
GGAGAAGGGATAAGCTACCCACTTCAATATTCTTGGGCTTCCCTGGTTTCTCAGATGGTAAAGAATCCATCTACTATGCACATGTGTTCGATCCCTGAATTGAGAAGATCCCTTGGAGGAGGGCCTGGCCACCCACTTCAATATTCTTCCCTGGAGAATCCCTATGCACAGAGGAGCCAGGTGGGTTACAGTCCTTGGGGTCTCAGAGAGTTGGCTAAGACTGAGCCAGTAAGCACAGCACCAGCACTGATTTGCTAGGACTCACTTCTGAATCTTATTGTCCAGAAACACAATTTTTTTACACCCAGCTTCAATATGTCTGGCTTCATGCATGAACTAGGTGAAAGATTTTCTTAACAAGTTTCTGAACTTCTTACATATTGGCCGTATTAGCTGTATTTGCATCAGCTGTTTCTTTAGTAAAAAAAGAGACGGGCTTCCTCTTCATTACTGTAATCTAAATAAACAGAAAATGGGAGGTCTGGCTCTTCTCTGGGGAATCCCAGAGTGAATGGAAAACTTGAGTAAACTATTGAATCTCTAAGGGACTAAGGACAGATTAAGATACAGGATGTAAATGCAATTCTCCAGGTCCCTATTATATGTGGACTCTTTTCCTAGGGAAAGACTGAGCAAGCTTCTGTCACGTTTATAACTGAATGCATTATCAGTTCAGTTCAGTCGCTCAGTCGTGTCCAACTCTTTGCAACTCCATGAATTGCAGCATGCCAGGCCTCCCTGTCTATCACCAACTCCTGGAGTTCACTCAAACTTAGGTCCATCGAGTCAGTGATGCCATCTAGCTATCTCATCCTCTGTCGTCCCCTTTTCCTCCCACCCCCAATCCCACCCAGTATCAGAGTCTTTTCCAATGAGTCAACTCTTTGCATGCGGTGGCCAAAGTACTGGAGTTTCAGCTTTAGC
>NW_011442821.1:0-902 GCF_000754665.1 Bison bison bison | reverse complement strand
GGGGGGCTGGCGTGTGTGGACTCCTTCTAGACCACTGGTGTCCTGCCCGGTGACTTCCTAAGAATACCTTTCACGAAGGGCAATAAAAGAAAATATCAGGATGTTTCTGTGAGGCTTTTCATAATGCAAATTTTTTTCATCTTAAAAGCTGTCCTTTTTTCTGCATCTATGTCCTTCCTTACTTTTTTAAGTCTTCAAAAGTATTTCTTCAGGTAAATTATGGTTGATAGCAAATTATTCACTTTGTATTGTCAATATCTCTTCTTGGAAAAAGAAACGTTGGCCACACTAATGGAATTCCAAAATATTTTGGGGGAAATTTTTTCTATCCAAGAAATCCAAACAGCGGAGAATTACTACGGTTCAAGACCAGAGATGTCATTCTACAACCTGATTCTTATTTAAGGTCAAGAGAGTTCTTTCTATTTAGGGTAAACAAAAGGGGTTACTGAAAAACTCCTAGAAGTTTGTGGAATCCGGGAGTAACAGAGAACTAAACACTGTAAGAAAGCCACCCCACAGCATGTGACTGTGTTGGCAGAACACGGGCCTCTCTACCCGCCAATGCACTGAATCCACATCAGCAGAGACCGAACGCTAGAAACGCTGCCGCAGCTGCCCCAAAAGAGCGGATGCCTCTCGCACCACGCCTGTCAAAAGAACCACGCTCCAGCCCACTCCCACTCCCACTGCCTGCCAGCTTGCACGCACTCCTCGTCCCACACAGATCCCTGGATTGAGCTGATGCAGCATCACACGCAGAGAGCCCTCGGGGCCAGAAGGCTGAGAAAGACATGCTCCGCTCTGCAGCCTCTCTGATCAGGAGTCAAGAGAAAAGGGCGTTGGAGTGCGTGCTGAGTAAACCAGTTTACGGCACCTTCCACGAGAATCGGGAGGCCCAG
>NW_011442820.1:0-924 GCF_000754665.1 Bison bison bison | reverse complement strand
TAAACAGACCTACTTGGGCAACTACAAGAACAAAAGATTCCTGCACCAAGAAGTTTGTAACAACCAGCCACTCCCCTCTCCCCTTTTAGTTACACAAAGCCTGAGTTCTAACTTGGGTAAAATGGTTATTTGGGATATTAGTCCACCATCTTCTCAGTCTGCTGACTTTCCAAAGAAAGTCACTATCCTTTGCCCCAACAAATTGTCTCTTGATTTATTGGTCTGTTGTGCTGTGAGCAGTGGTAGTTTGGACTGGTAACCACACCAAAATGATAACAGCATTTAAAAGTTAATATGTGAACATGTTAGATTCCACTTTCCCACAATAATCCTAATGAAACAAGTTACTACAGAAAAAGGAGATTTAATCTCATGAAAATGAACCTTACTGATTGGCCCCCAAATGGAGTTGTGGGAGGGATAAATGGTTGGGAACAGGAGGATGAAGGTACATACCTGTGTCTAATAGATACTGAAATTTAAAAATGACAGTAACAACAAGAGCAGCAGCAAACTTAGAGAGAAGTATATAGAAACAAAGCAAGTAAAGAGTAAGGATATGTTGACCAGAGATTGCACCTAGAAATAGAAAGGCTGACAATGAATACAGGGCAGATTTTTAACACCTAATCTCCTTGTGAACCCTCTTCTGGCTAATTATTAAATAAAAGTTTAACTGTCCAAATCTGGATCTCCTTCTTAACCATTAGCCTTACATGATAGCAAAGGCACAGACACGGTCTTTTAAACAGGTACCATCCTGGGGCAATTAACTAAATGGTTGTGAAAATGAAAGGGACTCAGTGGTATCTAACTCTTTGCGACTCCATGGACTATACAGTTCGCGGAATTCTCCATGCTGGAATCCTGGAGTGGGTGTCCTATCTCTTCTCCAGTGGATCTTCCTGACACAGGAATTGAACT
>NW_011442819.1:0-924 GCF_000754665.1 Bison bison bison | reverse complement strand
GTTCTAAGGAGGCTCTGGTTGAGAACATATATCAAATCTTGAACTGATTTATCAAGGAAGAGAAAATAGTCTTATTGACAATATATGCTCACATATCTACCATGTAATGGGATGGATAGGTGGATGAAGGTCAGCTTTCATTTCAAAGTATATTAAATGGATTTCCCTAAGAGAAGATCTGAAAGATATCCTATAGTGATGTTGGACAGGGAGAGAACAACCATTCTCCACCATATGGAGTTGTATGAAAATAAAAACAAAATGAAAAAAGGAAACAATGATCAATTTACCATTTTATTTTTATCCTAAGATCTATTATAAATTGTAAGATATAATGAGTGCATAATTTTATTTACAGAAGAAATTTTAGAAATAATTCAGCAATCCTGAGACCTATGCATTAGACTTGATGTTTCAAATCAACACTATTCAAATTATGATGCTAATTTTATAAAAACTCATGAATAGAGAACAGAAGATTAGAGTCCTTGATAAAACGTAAAGTACAAGCATTAGGGATAATAGTGTTTTTTGCTGTTCCTTTTTTCTTTATAACTCTCAGTTTATCCCCTTTTCCTATTATTTGTCACCCCTTTTTTTCCCCTCCCTAACGATGTTCTCTGACCTATTATATTTGGGAAGAATCATTTGGTAGGGAATGTAAACCAGGCTTTTAAAAGTAGAGATCGGCACTGTGTAGGTTCAAATGACCCTTTTAGGTTGCCTCTGGTTTTTCTAGTTAATTGTTATGAGCTTTTCTGTGTTAGTGCTATGAACTTCTGACACCATGAGCTTAGGTTTTCAAAGATTTGAAAGCAGAGACTTGCATGTAAACTGTGATCTAAACAGATTCACTTTAATGAAGAAAAAATTTAGGGAAATAGAAGAAATATAAGTTGACTAGTTCATGGAACATATATAACT
>NW_011442818.1:0-924 GCF_000754665.1 Bison bison bison | reverse complement strand
GGGTGACAATATACAGCCTTGACATACTCCTTTCCTGATTTGGAACCAGTCTATTGTTCCATGTTCAGTTCTAACTGTTGCTTCTTGACCTGCACACAGATTTCTCAGGATGCAGGTCAGGTGGTCTGGTATTCTCATCTCTTGAAGAATTTCCCAGTTTGTTGTGATCCACACAGTCAAAGGCTTTGGTGTAGTCAATAAAGCAAAAGTAGGTATTTTGTAACAGCTTTTCAATTATGAGAATGAAAATAATGATCTCATTAGGATTTACCACCTGTTGAACTCAGCCAGAATGAATCACTGGGAGAAGATTTTGCTCTGGCCTAAAATCTTCTTTAAAGCCCCCTTTAGCTCATTGTTCCTTAGACTGTAAATGAAGGGATTGACCACAGGGACTATGACCATGAAGATTATTGATGCTGCTGTGTCTTTTTCAGTTGAACTGTTAGATGAGGAACTCATATAGACCCCTGTGATTGCTCCATAGAAAAGAATGACCAAGGCAAGGTGAGATCCACAGGTGGAGAACACCTTGAATTTTCCTTTGACAGAAGGAATTTTCATCACAGCAGAGATAATGAGGCTGTAGGATGCCAGGATACACACTGAGGGTACCACAAAGATTAGCCCCACCACAGCAAGAACCAAGAACTGATTAAGACTGGTGTCAGAACAGGATAGAGGGAGGAGAGCATTGATATCACAGAAGAAATGGTGGATGACATTGTTAGAGCAGAAATGCAGACGGGTCATCATAAGGGTATGCAAGAGGGGGTTCAAAAAGGCAATCACCCAAGGTCCACCCACGAGGGAGATGCAGAGGTGCTGGGTCATAATGGTGGAGTAACGCAAAGGGTGACAGATGGCCACATAACGGTCATAGGCCATCACCGTGAGAAGGAAATTGTCCATGTTGGCAAACAT
>NW_011442817.1:0-924 GCF_000754665.1 Bison bison bison | reverse complement strand
TTAGCTTCTCAACCAGGGATTGAACTTGCAACCCCGCATCGGAAGGTGAATTCTTAACCCCCGGACCACCAGGGAAAGCCCTCTATAGCCACCTTTAAACATGGCTTCTCTCTGCTACCAGGCCACTGCAGGGGCCATGGCTTACGTAGCTCTAGTCTAAGAAGAGCACATGTTTGTGCCTTTACTGACTATGCGCCAACTTTCCTGTCCTCTGTTAAGGGCTGTGCTGGGTATGGAGGCTGGACCACTGATTAACACCTGCCTTCAGGAAGCTCAGGAGACACATAGGAATATTATATTTTGATAGAAATATTTACAGCATACACAGAGTGTATATATTAGGACCAGAACAAGGAAGAGGTCAGGTCTAACTTGGGAGCTTGTGACAAAGGAGAAGAGGGATGTTGGATTGGGTGGGGGTGGGCATCAGCTGAATCAAGTCACATGTGAAGTGAAACGTAGGTGGATAGATCACTCAGCAGAACCAACAGAGTTTTGCCAACTACACAGGATCTTCAGTGTTACTGGTAATTTCTAGAAATGTTGAAAGAATTCATTACTTGTTTCAACTGCCATTTCCTGGGCAAAGTAAGTAGACTCCCAAAGTCTCAGCAGTTAACAGCATCATTTCACCATCTCTTGGAATTTTTTTGAGTCAGCGGACATAGCTTTGGTGTTTTCAAATTACCCCCTACCTACTCCCTTCATGTTACAAATTTACTATTATCGTCATTGCAGTGAGACCTGATTTGGACTTCAAGGGCTGTCAGGTCATCAGTTGCTTCTGGAATTCCCAAGGAAAAAAGTTGGAATTAAAGATCACATTAGACCTTTGAATACACGTGATAGATGAAACCCAGCTGCCTAAGCATTGCCTTATTAGGTACTTCGGGAGCCACTTTATCTACGTATGAAAATTAGTTG
>NW_011442816.1:0-925 GCF_000754665.1 Bison bison bison | reverse complement strand
GTAGCCCACCAGGCTCTTCTGCCCATAGCATTCTCCAGGCAAGAATACTGGAGTGAGTTGCCATTTCCTTCTCCAGGGGATCTTTCTGACACAGGGATCGAACCTGCATCTCTTACGTCTCCTGCATTGAAAGGCAGGTTCTACACCACTAGTGCCGCTGGGAAGACCTAGATAGTATGGTAAATGTTACTAATATAGATATCCTAGAAATTACATGGAGTGCCTAAAATTCTGATATGTCCTGGTAAAATACTATCAGTCATAATTCTAGTTACTATCTTCAAATGTTGTCACAGTAGTACCCAAGTTTCAGATTTTAAGCATGCCTTAAATCTTTTGTCATTATAGACAGTTATGGTTTCATTATGATGCTTTTGTAAACATGCTTCCTCTTTAAGATTTATAGAAAGGACTTTTGGATAAATACAAGTTTCTGATTTTTAAACCATAATGCTGAGCTGGGTAAAAAATTAAAGAATTCTAATGGGAAATCTGATGGTTTCAAAAGATGAACAAAAGGACTGAATGAACTGGTGAATATGCTTATAACTTTTATGGTTTCTATCTGAAAAACTACTGGTTTGAATCTGTGTTTTCCCTCAAACTAATTATGACTTACAGTAATTTGGCAAAATTATATACTTTTGTAAGCAAAATTGAAACATTTACCTTTTCTCTCTATCTGATACCTCCAGATATTGGAAACTATTAGGTTCCAGTAGTTTTATCAGATAAGTTAGGAAGGCTATCTCACTAACAGGTACAGAAATTTCAAGGAATTTTGGAGACCTGAGACCACTTCATGGGAAATAGATGGGGAAACAGTGGAAACAGTGTCAGACCTCATTTTGTGAGGCTCCAAAATCACTGCAGATGGTGACTGCAGCCATGAAATTAAAAGACACTTACTCCTTGGAAGGAAAGT
>NW_011442815.1:0-925 GCF_000754665.1 Bison bison bison | reverse complement strand
CCCCCCCCCCGGGGGGGCGGGCCCCGCCGCAGAGAGCTACCCGTGGCACCCTGCCTTCCCAGGCGGGGCACCCTCACGGAACAGATGGGTCAGCCCCATCAGATATTAGGAATGCCTGCCCCTATAGGGAATGTCTTTACAGATGAGAGAAACACCCAGAATACAGATGGAAAAGTCTACGGGGAGAAGTGAAAATGCCCCTAGCAGAGAAGGTAGGAGGAAGTCAGGAAAGCAAGTGAGAGTGCCCCAGAGCATGATGGGAACATCTCACAGCAGATGCAGCAGCCCACGTTGCAGGTCCCCTAATTCCCAGGGGTCAGAGGCTCCCTGATAACTCCTAGAACATGGCAAGCACTTACTGGTTCAGTAATAGTTGGAGGCCTCATTGCATGGGGATTTTGAGGTCACAGCAGCTCCACCCTATAAGCAGGAATTGTTCTCATCCTGTTTTCCAGAAGAGACTCAGCAAGGGAAATGAGAAGGTAGGCAAGAATCCAGCCTCCTCAGGACCCAGAAGGCCCCACCTGGCCTGCTCTATGGGGAGGTGGGCACCCTGACCCTCACGCCACATGAGCTCCAGAGGCTGAGACCTCATGTCCCCTATGGCCCCCCTCAGACCTGGCCATACTGTCTGGCTGTGGGAACCATATTCTTGCCCCTATGCCAATGAACAGTTCTCAAAATGTGGTCTGGGGACCCTTGGAGGTTCAAAGAGAAAACTATTTTTATAATAATTCTCAGGTATCATTTGCTTTTTTCACTCTCATTCTCCACAAGGATAAAGTAGAATTTTCCAGAGACTATTTAAGGACGTGCATGTGTGTTCACTCACTCAGTTGTGTCCGACTCTCTGCAACCCCATGGACTGAAGCCTGCCAGGCTCCTCCACTCATGGGATTCTCCAGGCAAGAATACTGGAGTGGGT
>NW_011442814.1:0-925 GCF_000754665.1 Bison bison bison | reverse complement strand
CTGAGATATTGCCCCTGCCAGTGGACTGCTTCCCATCAGTATCCATTTCTGTTTACCACTTGTTAAATTTTAGCAATAGCACTGGAACTGCCTGCCTGGGGCTATTAATGTTCCTCTCACTAACAGCAATGGGGTCTTTATCTCAGCCAGCCAGGGCCAGCAACAAAATCTCACTTTAGAAGCACATCCAGAACCAGCTGTCATTGGCTGGGTTTTCCAGGAAACAGACTGAGAAACTGAGGTTTTTGAGCAGAGGTGAATGGAGAACCCTGGCAGAAGTAGCACCTGTGAGTGGTGAGGGTAGAAAGACCGGGCAGAGAGGAAAAGTCGAGCTGCAGTGTGGCTGCAACTGAGGTCACAGAAGATCCCATGGGGAGTTCTGAAGCTGGGATGGCCCTTCTGTGATATCCCAAATTGAGGCAAAGTGAACAAGTCTTTGTCCCCCTTATGAACCAGTTATTAGATGTGCACTGTCCCTGGGAACAGAGCATAACCTTGGGCAAAGTGTCTTTCTTTGGTTGAGAAAAGGTGAGAGGCATTAGCCAAAACTCTCCCAGCAACTGGAGAAATAAGTAACCCTGCCCTGAAGGAGAGTCTGGGAATCTGAGCGCACGCACGGCATCCACAGTACTTTGCGACCTTGGGCACAGCACTTCACTTGTTGAGACTGTTTTCTGATCTGCAAAACAGAGGAATGATACCTAGCTTACAGGATACCCCAAAAGAGCAAATGAAAAAACAAGTATTAATACAAGCAATTTGGAACTGTTAACAAGGTTATTATTTTTAGTCTGAATTCTGTAGCAATCTCATCACCATCTTTCTGCTGTGTCCCACACTCACTTATTATCTCAAGGGCAGTCAGTATTACACTTTTCTACAAGATTTTTATCTTTGAAAGTCAATTTTATACTAACGCATATAT
>NW_011442813.1:0-925 GCF_000754665.1 Bison bison bison | reverse complement strand
GGTTCTGGGAAAGAATCCTGTTCTCTCTCTCTCTCTCTCTCTCTCTCTCTCTCACACACACACACACACACACACAATTTCTACAGCAAAAGGCATGAATTTTCACAGTTTGATAAATACCATAAATAGCCTCATATCAAGTTGGCCGAGGTTTTACTGCCAAATAAGTTATGGTAAATTTCCAGTTTTCAGAACTTTTGGGATCTTGGATCATAGACTTGTTTGGTTTGTATTTGTGCAGTTTTCCTCCAAGACCATTGGCCATATCTTTGAATAGATCATTTCCAAGCCAGAAGCTGTGAGACGCTAGATGTCTGCTTTTTGGCAGCATTAACCTCACACCCCTTCTTCCTCCACAAAGCCCCAGGAGCTCTCCCCATCTGGTTGCCCCTCAGACAATGAATGAACATTTTACACTGAATCCCCATTTTGCAGATGAGGAGACTGAGTATGTCAAAGATGCCAGATTTAGCTGATCGCCAAGTTGTGCCTTCAACACTGTGCTCCGAATTAACTCTGTGCTTTAAACACAGGGATTTAGAAGTTATCCTCAGCCAAGGGTGAAAGTGGGGAGGAGAAGTGTGAGAGGTGAGGGAGGGAAAATATGGGGAATTCATAGGAAGTGTGTCATTGGACTTGTACTTGAAAGGCAAGTAGGGTTTTAGCAAGAACTGGATGGGGCAGCTGATGGGAGGTTGACAAGACTGGGCATTCCAGCTAGAGCCCCCTATACACAAATGCAGGTGGGCAGGGGAGCCCCAGCTTCTACTATGAATTCCCAGAGGTCCAGTCAAGCTCAAGTGTAAGTTGTACAAAGGTGAGATGCAGAAGCAAATTCATAAAGGTGGTTTGAAGGAATAAGGGGAAAGGAGGCTTTATCTATAAATAATTTCTTCACCAAAAAAAAAAAAAAAGTTTTTTAATG
>NW_011442812.1:0-925 GCF_000754665.1 Bison bison bison | reverse complement strand
GCCAGTTCAGCAACTCTCAAACTCCTGATCCATACTAACTTGAGACAGTAGGTATTTTTTTGTTTCAACTCTTAAATACTGAGGTAATTATGCAGCAACAGATAACTAATACACTTGCATTCCTGAAACAAGCCCAGTTGGTCACAGTATCCCTTTTAAGTATCCCTGTATTCAACCCACTCCAGTATTCTTGCCTGGAGAATCCCATGGACAGAGGAGCCTAGGGAGTTACAGTCCATGGGGTTGCAAAGTCAGTCATGACTGAAGCAACTTAGCATGCATGCACATATTCAGTTTGCTATTATTTTACATAGAATTATTATTTAGTTTCATGAAAGACAGTGATCTATAATGTTCCTATCTTATAATGTCCTATTCAGGTTTTATTATAATTTTGCTGATTCATAAAATGAATTGGGAAATTCCCTTGAATTTGTGATTTGATATGTATCTTTAAGTTTGGAAATTTGGAGTTTAGTGTATCTTCAAATATTCATCTGTTGATATTTCATCTCATTTCCTTCTGGAATTCCGGTTATATATGTGTTAAATTTTCACACTGTATCCTATACTTCTCTTACAGTGTTTTATTTTTTACCACTCTGATTTTCAACCTGTATTTTTCACCTCCAGTTTATTAATCCTCTTTTTTGCTCTGTTGTAAACTGCTCCTAAGCCTGTCTCTTGAATTCTTAAATTTGGTTATAATTTATTTTTCATTTCTAGAAGTTCCATTTGACTTTTTTTTAAAGATTTATTTATTTATCTGGTTCTCTGTTGCTGTGCAGTTTTTCTCTAGTTTCGGTGATTAGGGGCTACTCTTTTCTGTGGGCTGGGCTTCTCATTGAGCTGGCTTCTCCTGGTGTGGAGAACGGGCTCTAGGGTGCATGGGCTTCTGTAGTTGTGGCTTTTGGGCTCTTGAGGG
>NW_011442811.1:0-925 GCF_000754665.1 Bison bison bison | reverse complement strand
AGACTCAGATGAAAGAGGATGAAGTAGACCTTTGATCTTTTCTGGGTAGTCTTTTTTTTTTTTCTTTTTCTTTTGCCCCCACTAAATCATCCTTTGTCTCATCCTACTCCCAAGTATCTCAATTTTCATTATAATTTCCCTGGCCACCCTATCAAGTTGCTTTCAGGAAAAGATAGGCAATTTACTTAATCCTACATATGTGCAATTGTTTACAGTTTTATTTGACCTCTCTGGGTTTTTGGATTTTTAAAAGTAATAAAACTTTAAGGTTACGAAGGCACATTTAGCTAGCAAGTTGAAGAGACTGAGCCTTCTCTTTGCCTTTCCAGTTGTATAACAGGATATCCCCCAGTTTCATGTATTATTTTTTATATTAGGCTTTTCCTAACCTTATAAATGCAGAGTAGCAAAGCTCAGAAATGTCACAGGGTATGGTTTGGCTTTTTCTGAGACTGATTTGAAGAATGAATGGGAGATGAAAAAGGCTAGGTGATTGATTTTTTAAAAAAAGATTCAGATCTTTGAGGGGAACTTAAAAAAAAAAATGTCGGCCAACTAAAGATATGCTTAAGAACATGGTTGATATTATGTGTGATATAAGTAAATGTATGCTATTAAAATCAAAATACAATATAACCAAAGGCAAAATGAATTTATTTAACCTAGGAAATATAATTGAAGTTTATATAATATGATTATAAGATAATCTGAAAGAAAGCTACAAACTAAAATAATTCCCAAGGACAACAAAATGTCCTAGCAGATAACAACCTATAAATTAATAATAGTAATGATAAAGGCAATAGTATTTTAAGTGTGCACATTATTTGTCATTTTACAGATAAATTTACATTTGCTTTTTTTTTTTTTTTATTTTAACTTCTTTATTAAGGTGGATACACATTCTCATATTAACAATTCTTGT
>NW_011442810.1:0-925 GCF_000754665.1 Bison bison bison | reverse complement strand
CCAATAATTAACATAAGTGCATAAAATAAATAATCTATCTATATGTGTGTGTATATATATATATATATACACACCATGTGAATTGGGCTACTCTGGTGTTTCAGTCAGTAAAGAATCTACCTGCAATGCAGGAGATCTAGGTTTTATCACTGAGTCATAAAGGTCCCTGGAGAAGGAGATAGCAATCCACTCCAGTATTCTTGCCTGGGAAATCTCCTGGATAGAGGAACCTGGTGGGCTACAGTCCATGGGACTGCAAAGAGTTGGACATATCTTAGGGACTAAACCACTACCAAAATGTGAGAATTAATGCCAAAGATCCATCAAAATACAAGAAAGGAGAATACCGAAACTAAAATGTTCCTGAAGCAGTAAGTTAGATAGAGGTTTTCCATAGTGTTTCTCTTGTAAAAATGTGCCAAACTTTTCTGTTTTCAGCTTTTTTATATTCGCAGTTTCTTTAGCCTTCCATTTCATTACTCAGGTCTCAACTCAAATGACCTTCTTCAAGGAAGCCTTCCTTTGACTACTCTAGCCAACAAACCCCTTCATTCAATTGCACTCATAGTACTCACTGTATGCTGTGTTCAGCATGTATGTATCAGTGCCTGAAATTATCTTATTTATGGAAATTTTAATTTTCTGTCTCTCTACACTAAAATGTATGTTCCTGGAAAATATATGATCCATTGGTGTCTATATTCCTAGTTCCCAAAACACTGTTGTAAAAATCTCTCCTTCAATCTTTGTTTATTTCTCTCTCTCTCATTCTGATGACAGATAGATAGAATGTACTTACATATAATCAACTAACTGAATCTTTTCGGTGATAAAAAAAAATAAGACTTTCCTTGTTAAGGAGCCTAAAATGCACTTGCAAGAAAAGATCAGTTACTATATGTCTCAACTAATAATTAAAAGCAGT
>NW_011442809.1:0-925 GCF_000754665.1 Bison bison bison | reverse complement strand
ACTGCTTTTAATTATTAGTTGAGACATATAGTAACTGATCTTTTCTTGCAAGTGCATTTTAGGCTCCTTAACAAGGAAAGTCTTATTTTTTTTTATCACCGAAAAGATTCAGTTAGTTGATTATATGTAAGTACATTCTATCTATCTGTCATCAGAATGAGAGAGAGAGAAATAAACAAAGATTGAAGGAGAGATTTTTACAACAGTGTTTTGGGAACTAGGAATATAGACACCAATGGATCATATATTTTCCAGGAACATACATTTTAGTGTAGAGAGACAGAAAATTAAAATTTCCATAAATAAGATAATTTCAGGCACTGATACATACATGCTGAACACAGCATACAGTGAGTACTATGAGTGCAATTGAATGAAGGGGTTTGTTGGCTAGAGTAGTCAAAGGAAGGCTTCCTTGAAGAAGGTCATTTGAGTTGAGACCTGAGTAATGAAATGGAAGGCTAAAGAAACTGCGAATATAAAAAAGCTGAAAACAGAAAAGTTTGGCACATTTTTACAAGAGAAACACTATGGAAAACCTCTATCTAACTTACTGCTTCAGGAACATTTTAGTTTCGGTATTCTCCTTTCTTGTATTTTGATGGATCTTTGGCATTAATTCTCACATTTTGGTAGTGGTTTAGTCCCTAAGATATGTCCAACTCTTTGCAGTCCCATGGACTGTAGCCCACCAGGTTCCTCTATCCAGGAGATTTCCCAGGCAAGAATACTGGAGTGGATTGCTATCTCCTTCTCCAGGGACCTTTATGACTCAGTGATAAAACCTAGATCTCCTGCATTGCAGGTAGATTCTTTACTGACTGAAACACCAGAGTAGCCCAATTCACATGGTGTGTATATATATATATATATATACACACACATATAGATAGATTATTTATTTTATGCACTTATGTTAATTATT
>NW_011442808.1:0-925 GCF_000754665.1 Bison bison bison | reverse complement strand
CCATCTTCAGATGTCTGAAGCTATTTTAACAGTCCCTCTGTCTAGGGATAGATATGGGGTGAAGCTGAGGGATAGGATGTGACATCTTATCAAAAGTTTACTCAAAATGACAAGATGACAAGAGAGCACACTTGAACTTTCACCTTTTGCATTTTCTTAACTTAAAGCTTCACATGCAGCTGTTTGAGATAAAACCATCTAAAGGTCACTAGAAAATAATAAACTTGCTACACACTAAATGTTTATGTCCTCCCAAGTTTATCTGCTGAAGCTCTAATTCCCAGTGCAATGGTATTAGGAGGTGGGGCCTTTGGGAGGTGATCAGGTCATGAGTGTGGAGCTCCCAGGAATGGGGTTAGTTACTGAAGAGGCCTGGGAGAGGTGATCTTTCTCTGCTTTCTGCAATAGGAGGGAAGATGCAGCAAGAAGCAGCCACCTGCAAACCAGAAAGAAACCCTCACCAGACATGGTATCTGCTGAAGCCTTGATCTTGACCTTCCCAGCTTCCTGAACCATGAGAAATAAATTTCTGTTTTTAAGCTATCAAGCCTACAGTCTTCTGCTTAGCAGTCTGAAGTCACTGAGGCAAATTCCTGTGAATTATTTTGCTAGATACATGGTTGAACATTGTCAAGTTAATTCTACTTCATTAGAAACCTGCACATATTAAAGTAGCCTTTCCATTTCTGATGGGATGCTGGACTTGATAAATGAAAACCAAAATAAAATATCACTGCACATCTATTAGAATGGCTAAAATTTAAAAAAGGGCTAGGGAACTTCCCTGGTGTTCCAGTGGCTAAGGCTCCATGCTCCCAAGGCAGGGGTCCTGGGTTCAATCCCTGGTCAGGGAACTAGATCCCACATGCCTCAACTAAGACCTGTGCAACCAAATAAGTTTTTTTTTTTTTTTTTAAAGGACTAT
>NW_011442807.1:0-926 GCF_000754665.1 Bison bison bison | reverse complement strand
GATTGCCAATCATGACCACCATTTAAAAATTGCAGGGGTTCACACAAAAATCTAGATTTCTGGCTTCTTCAAAAGAAATCAGAGGCCCTGGTGACACTGGGCCCACATTTCTATAACCAGGCCCTGAGTTTCCCAGTTTGCCAGCAGTCTTTCTCTCATGTGTAACCCATCTGGTTCTGCAGGTACCTGAGTTTTGTGACCCTTTATACAGATTCCATAGTCCATTGTTTACCCCATGAGGTCTCAGGTCCACAAGTTGGGAATAAAAGACCTACTCTTTATCTGGACTTAAAAGCAGTTTGGAAGCCACTCAGATCAAAAGATCTTAGTCATGGCTCAAAAAAGTACTCAACAAAGCAAGAAATAACCACAGATTTCCACCTGGAGCGCTTCTCTGATGTTAGTGGTCTCTGATTCTCAAAGTGGGGGAGTTGTGCACACAAGTACTTTCAGATTTTGATCTCTTCAAGCAAAAAGGGACTTCATATCTCTCATATAGCATGAGAAATGTTAGCTTAGAATGTGTCATTCTAGGCGGTGTGTGTGATCAATTTTATTCAAACCTGATTGTCATCAAAGAGGTTCAGGGCATAGTTCTCTAACTCCTGTCCTCCCCTCAAAAGAAGTTCATGGAAGGCAATATGGCAGTATAAGTCAAAAGCCTTTAAAATATAGCTATCTTCCAAGCAAAAACACTAATTTGAAAAGCTATACGGACACCAATGTTCACTGCAACATTATTTAAAATAGTCCAGATATAGAAGCAACCTAATTGTGCACCTATGGATGAAAGAATAAAGATGATACGTTATATATATATATATACACACACACACATATATATATAAAACGGAGTACTGCTGCTGCTGCTAAGTCGCTTCAGTCGTGTCTGACTCTATGTGACCCCATAGACGGCAGCCCACCAG
>NW_011442806.1:0-926 GCF_000754665.1 Bison bison bison | reverse complement strand
TAGAACTCAGTAATCCTTCACCGCTCCTTCACACTGTTTTCCATTAAAAGGTTATCACAACCTGTCAAATGGCTGCATGGATCTGTCACAGCCACCAGACCAGGCCTGAGGTCCCTGCTTGGGAAGTTAATTCCCTACTCTCCAGAGCACTGTTCGTGTGTGTGTGTGTGTGTGTGTGTGTGTTTGCTTGTGACTATCGCTTTCCTTCCTTAGAAAATCAAACTGCACTCTGTTACCCAGTAACTTAAAGCTGCTTTCTACCTTTAGATTTTTTTTTTTGTAGAAAAAAGTGACAGGACCTGAAGAATTCATTTGTAAATAAGGACGGTGGCTATTTTGTCCTTAACACAATCTCATCTACCCTGGAATCAAAGCTCTTTTCTTAGAGCTTATAAACAGACAATGTGACCTATGCTGCCTAAGATATCCCATGATTTCCCCCCATTTTTGTTTTCTAGACTTCTTGTTTTGTTTTCAGTCTAATTAGTTGACATTTTTTCATCATAAAGTCAAATACAGTTTTCAGCAGACTGAATAAAAACTAATTCATTGTTTACCAATACGGGTAAAATATCTGATTATTCTTTAAAGTGTTTCGAATTCAATGTTAATCCTCTGCCCGATGCAGTCCTTCAAAGAGCCACCTAGTGATTCTGTCTGTTTTCATTTTTTGTCTGTTTGTTTGTTTTCAGGATTTGAAGGCCATTTCATCTGTGAATTATTTCAGTTGTAAATAACAAATTTTAGTCGCTCAAAGGTGAACAAGGAGAACACATGGAGGAACAGATGGAAATTGTAAGCGAATGCATAGTGTCAAAATATTTCTTCTAAAGTCAGAACTAGACACTGGCATATCCACAGTGATTTCCACCGAAAATGCTGGCCACACATATTTTTAAAATTAGAAAAAAATCTTACCCATGAAT
>NW_011442805.1:0-926 GCF_000754665.1 Bison bison bison | reverse complement strand
ATGAGTAAAAAGGTTTCAAGGGGAAGAAAGATGACACCCTGTATGCACTTAGTTTTCTGCCCCTTCTGCTGCATCACATTCTTCTCCTGCACTGTCTGATGTCCATAGTGTGAGGTTGTCTCTCAGCAGCTGCATGATGAGGGTGCTGTCTTTGTACGAGTCTTCATTCAGTGTGTCGAGTTCTGCAATAGCCTCATCAAAAGCCGTTTTAGCCAGTGTGCAGGCCAGTTCTGGGTTATTGAGGATCTCATAGTAGAGCACAGAAAAGTTAAGAGCCAGCCCCAGCCCGATGGGGTGTGTGGGTTGCATCTCTTTCTTGCTTATATCGAAAGCCTCTTGGTAAGCTCCTTGGGAATTATCTATCGTTTCTGTGAAGCGAAAAAAACGAAATAAAAAAACATGGTACTGAAAATATCCCATCTGGTATACAGTCACACCTTTAACACACGCTACTAAGTTGGTAGAACCAGTCTTTGCTCTGCAGCATTCTTTTGAAATCACGGTAGTAAACCCAAAACATTATCTTGTACCAGGTTATTAAAAAACACTAGTTTATAAGGCTGCTTGCTTATACTCAGCTTAGTTTAAAACAACATCAACAACGACAACATAAGAGACTCTATTTTTGTTACTTATCTGTAAAAACAATACTGATCCTTGGTTTCAAGATATATTAATGTGAAAGCAACATAAAAGTACCAGTATATAATCACAATCTGATCTGAGTTTGATGACTGGCCTAATAAAAATGTCACCTTCCTGAAAAAAATCTTCAGGAAGTACTACCAACACTAATCTGATGATGTCATATCTTGAAAAGGTTAGCTTTTCTGAATGAGGCCACCACGCCCATTACAAGCTCTAAAAAGCCTGACCTAACAGAAATTAAGTTATCCCTTTAGAACCCAAATATTCACTTTTTTTTT
>NW_011442804.1:0-926 GCF_000754665.1 Bison bison bison | reverse complement strand
ATCTCAGGCATATGTCCGCTCAGTCATGTCCAACTCTTCGTGACCCCATGGACATAGCCCACCAGGCTCCTCTGTCCATGGAATTCTCCAGGCAAGAATACTAGAGTGAATTGCCATTCCCTTCTCCAGGGGACCTTCTCAACCCAGGGGTCAAACCCAGGTCTCCCACATTGTAGGCAGATTCTTTACTGTCTGAGTCACCAGGGAAGCCCAATTGCCTGTAAAATGAAGTCTGAACTTTCCCCAACACGAAACTTTTACTGAAGACATCTGTTTCAAGAGTTTCCTAGCCCTCTTTTCCCCACTCTGTCCCCACTACCCAGGAAGCCCTCCACTTTCATCTCTCAGACTCTGCCCCCCCATCTTTCAAGGTCTGGCTCCAGGATCCCTGCCTCTGGGAAGCCCTCCCTGACTACCCCAACCCAAAATACACCCTCATCTTACCTCTTACTATGATAGCTATCTTTCCCTTGGCCATAAGACATGCTGCACTTCATGTAATTAACCAGAAAGGGATGGCTACTCACTCCAGGATTCTTGCCTGGAGAATTCCATGAACAGAGGAGCCCAGCAGGCTATAGCACTTGGGGTTGCAAAGAACCACACATGACTGAACCACTAACACTTTCACTTTATTGAGTATTCACTGTGTCCTGGCTACTGTGTTGATTGCTTTAAATGCAGAGCCTCCAATCCTCACCATCCATCCCTGGGTTGTAGGTACTATTTATTCTCATTACACAGATGAGGAAACAGGGGCCCAGAGAGGTTAAGTAGACCCAAGATTGTACAGCTTGTGGGGTGAGGGAGTAGAGCTGGAATTTAAACTCAAACCCCAGACAACTCTGGGCTTCCCTGGTGGCTCAGCTGGTAAAGAATCTGTACAGTCCATGAGGTTCCAAAGAGTCAGACATGACTGAGTGACT
>NW_011442803.1:0-926 GCF_000754665.1 Bison bison bison | reverse complement strand
TTCCAAATTTGCTGGCATATTGAGTGCAGCACTTTCACAGCATCATCTTTCAGGATTTGACATAGCTCAGCTGGAATTCCTTCACCTCCACTAGCTTTGTTCATAGCGATGCTTTGTAGCATAAAGCCATCATAATTTAAAGAAATGTGAAGAAAACTGTTGAGTCCAAAGACCCGATTTTGGTCTCGTTTCACTAGCTATAGAACTGTACTTTACTGGGTCTCAATTTACCCTTCTTTAAAATGAAATTAATTAGATATAACCTTCCTGTTTTGTAGGGTGGATTAAAGAATAAAATGAGATAAAGACAAGTTGAAGAAAAATAGTATAAAATACTCTACGTAATTAAATCATTGAGGTTTATTTTTCCTGGGACTAACATACTGGTTTCATATTCTCATTTGGTCACATTGTAATTTATTTCATTTACATGATAATATTAATTTTGGATTTTTTAAAATATGTATTGAACAAGTGATAATGAAATGAAGAGCATCTAATATCAGGAAAAAGTTTTCTCTTTTGAGAAGTAGATTAAACTGGCATTCAGTGCCTTGCCTTTGGCTCTGTGTTCAGTGAGATTTGGTGCCTAGATTCTAGCCTTGTTTTTTGCTTTATGCAATATGCACTATGTAGGATCTTAGTTCCCCAGCCAGGGACTGAACACACGCCCTCTGTCTTGGAAGCATAGGGTCTTAACCACTGGACCACCAGGGAAGTCCCATCCAGACCTATTTTTGTTAGAGATCACTTTACCTCTTAAGGCTTCCATTTTCTCCTAAGTGAAAAATATGGAGATTATACAAAATAATACCTGAAGCCCATTCTAGATCTATTTACTTTCTTCTACTGTCTTAGATTTTAAGTTTTAATGTCAGTTTTGGTTATTGAGGAGCCTATTAAAGAATAAATATGTTAGTGGCTGG
>NW_011442802.1:0-926 GCF_000754665.1 Bison bison bison | reverse complement strand
TCTGGGTTTCATCATCTTTTTTGATTCCCTTTAACTCAGAGAGCAAGGCACCATTTAATTCAGACTGACATGGAGTGCTTCTTTAAAATTTAGATTCTTGGCCCCATGCTAGTGAATGAATCTTCTTTTGGGAAGGCTCTTTTGAATCCTAATGTTTAATGAATATCTTCTGATGACGCCTATGGACATCAAAGTTCAAGAATGTGTGCAGTGGATCCTCAAGACTGTAGTTTCAGTATGTCAGCATGGTTTGTTTTCTGTTATCAAATCTCCAAAAATCCATTCCTTCTTGTGGAAGGAAGAAATAATTATCTTTAAAAATACTTTTCTTTATGTAGTTTTTTCATTTGCTTGCTTCATTTATCAACTTGACAATAGGAAAAATCACAATCTATTTGTTTTTGCATTTGAACATATACTTTTAGTCTCATAGGAGAATTGTGTCAGAGGATTATAAAGGAAGAAAGGAAACATGTTTTATTTTTTATTTGTTCCTGTGAAAATAGTTGGTGGTGAGTTAGCTCATGGTTAGCATGCAAAGGTATAAGTCAGGTGGCCAATAGTCATGTATTTCACTCTATGATTTAATTGTGTTTCTCCAGGACTTGATTGCTGGTGACAGAAATGACACTGAAACTAGTTTAAGAAAACAAAAACTTATGTAACTGAGGAAGATAAGAATGGGCTTTACACATATCTAGAGCTGAGACTCAAATGACTGTTTTTTCCTTAACCACTCTTTAGCTCTAATTTTTCAGGATGAACTTCATTCTGGTAAAGTCTTCCCATGTGGTGGTGAAGATGGTCATCATTAAGTCTAGGCCTACATCGATTGCTCTTACTGATGGTCCAAATACCCTTTGCAGAAGTTGCAGGAGTGACCTTCCTTGGCCTGTGAAAACCACATGCCCACTCCTAACTTAATC
>NW_011442801.1:0-926 GCF_000754665.1 Bison bison bison | reverse complement strand
CTTGAGTTAATTAAAAAAAAAAAAAAAAAAGGCTCTTCTCATGCTGTGCCAAAAGGAGCAAAAAGACATCTTTAACCATAGAAGCTTCTTTGATTGCTGTTTTATTTATTTATTTTTGGGGCTGTGCTGTGCAGCATGCAGGGTCTTAGCTCTCTGACCAGGGATTGAACCTGGGTCTCCGGCCATGGAAATGTGATGTCTTAACTATTGGACTGCCAGAGTATTTTATTGAACAGTTTCTGAGACCAGAGGATTAATTTCTCTGGAAGTTTTCCTAAGGAATATAGACTTGCATTTCTAAAGTCTCTTTTATTCTCGTATCTTGAGACTAGGCAACCAGTCTCAACAAACTCGACTAGATTTCATTTGCAGGACTTATAAATGTGAATGAATTGTCTCTCCTCCCAGTACATCAGATTTACTGAGTCTCTGGCCTACTTTTGAGGCTGGTCCCTATAAGCAAAGAATAGGTACCAGGCCTGTAGGTATTGACTTATAAAGTGAAGTCATTATTTGTTAATGATGGACTTGTCATGCCTGGCTAAATGAGAATTATTCTCAATTATGACATTCAAGATGCAGACTTGATTATCCAATTATCCTGATAAATGGGTTGACAGATTTTTATTAAACCTATGCAATTAATAATATTGACATGAAAAGTAGAGAGACTCAGTTTTTATGTTTCTGTTTTTTCCTCTGCAATTTGAGGACATCGAATCAGGTGCCACATAGAATGCTTTTAGAGTACGTAAGTGTAATTTATTAAATTGAGGGCTAGATATAGAAGAGAAAGAAAAAGGGCTTCTTTATAGAACCCACTAGAAAACATAATACCAAACAATAATATTCTAAAACAAATAACCGCAGTTAAAACTTCACTAGTTTATTCAGTCCTGTTTCGCTTAATCTTTTTTTTTTTTTTT
>NW_011442800.1:0-926 GCF_000754665.1 Bison bison bison | reverse complement strand
TTTCAAAACAACAGATATTTTATTCAAACATTTTTTTAATCCAGAAGACAAGTCATTTTTATAGAGCGACTTTTACAGCACTATTAACTCAGCTCTCACCTCATACAGACCATCCAGCTTCTGAACACCATGCATAACAATCTATAAAGTCAACTGTTTTTTATCTACTTCATTAATCGTAACAGTACTATACAGGAAGTTGAAATGGGAATGCAAGAGAATGTGAGACAGGTAAAAAATGTTACCCAAAGTTTCTGGAATGTTCCTTCTCTCTCTAGTTACATCTGAGAGCCTAATAATTGTTCCTTCTTTCCTTTCAGTTTTGAAACGTAATCGTCCAGATTCTTCATCATCATCATCTTCCTCATCTGACTCTTCTTTGATGTCCTTCTGCAGTTCCAAAGTCTCCATGCCTCCTGTGAATTCATCTAAAGGCTCATTGATCTCGATGTCTAGGACCTCGTCATTGTACAGCTGCTTTTAAAAATTAAGCCCCCAGAAAATATTTTAAAATATCAGAATTTATGGAATAAGATTCCTATGTAGTTTTTTTAAGAATATTACAAATGATAAATTTGGCACCAAATTACAAAGCAGTAGTAGTGATAGAATAACTGGCAATGTATATTGAATCAACTTAGTTGAATTAAACTTGTGAAAAATATGTTTTCCAAACAGAACTTTATGTTGTAAACTATGAAGATAGTGTCAGAAAAGGCAATGGCACCCTACTCCAGTACTCTTGCCTGGAAAATCCTATGAACAGAGGAGCCTGATGGGCTGCAGCCCATGGGGTCGCAAAGAGTTGGACACGACTGGGCGACTTCACTTTCACTTTTCATGCTTTGGAGAAGGAGATGGTAACCCACTCCAGTGTTCTTGCCTGGAGAATCCCAGGGACGGGGGAGCCTGGTGGGCTGCCGTCT
>NW_011442799.1:0-926 GCF_000754665.1 Bison bison bison | reverse complement strand
CTACATTCCTATCCACCCAGAAGCACAGAAACTACACAACACAACACAGCACACACACACACACACACACAAGTTAACTAGTCACTCTTCTTGCACTTCATTCTTCACAAACTGTTGCTCAAAGAGTATGGTTATCAGAGACTGCTTGGGGAACAGTGTTCTGCTCTGAACTGAAAAGCTTAACTTAGACAGAGAGGCCAAGATGGTGGAGTATGAAGACCCTGAGCTCACCTCCTCCCACAGTCACATCAAAATCACAAGTATTTACAGCAAAATTATTGAGAACAAAGACCTGAAGCCTAGTGGAAGAGATTTCCTACAACTAAAGATATAAAGAAGAAACCACAACAAGATAAGTAATAGGTCTGGAGACATGGTATAATCAAGACCCATATCCCCAGGTAGGTGGTCTACAAATGGGAGGATAATTACAATTGCATAGGTTCTCCTAAGGATCAAAGGGTACAAGCCCCACAGCAGGCTCCTCAGCCTTGTGGCTCTATACCAGGAAGACAAACCCGCAGAATGTTTGGCCTTGAAGACCAGTGGGGCTTACTTTCAGAAGAGCCAGAGAACTGTGAGAAATAGAAACTCTACTCTTAAAGAGCACACACAAAATCTCACACACTCTGATACTCAGAGAAGAAGCTCTAAGTTGAAAGAATTTTGGATCAGACACACCTTCTGATCTTGGAGAGCTTCCCAGAGAAACAGAGGCAATTGGAGCTCACCCTGGGGACACAGACATGGGCAGCAGTCACTTGGAGAAACTTATTCTACCAAGAGGACTCTGGAGCTTCCAAGCACTATTTTGGAATCCCCTCTCTAACTTAGCGCTAGGTCATGGCCTCACCCACCAGGTTGTCAACACCAGTACTGGAACACTTCAGGTCAAGCAGCTAGTTAGGTGGGGATACAGCCCCACT
>NW_011442798.1:0-926 GCF_000754665.1 Bison bison bison | reverse complement strand
GCCACAGTGACAGAAAACCCTCCTCCACTCGGCCCCTCCCTGCCTGCCAGGCTCCCTGCAGCCCCTTCTGTCCTGTGTACCCGCCCTCCCCGCTCTGCACGCACCTGCAGGCTGTGCTGAACCCTGACTCCTGTGCCAGAAGAGCCCCCTGAACTCTAACCATGACCGTGACCTGGCCTCTCTCTGTTGCTGATTTACTGCCCTTGTGCCAGTTCCAACTGAGTTCTCTGAGAGCGAGGGCAGTGCCTGTCCCAAGTCTTCTCAGAGCCGGGTTCAGACCTCCTGGAGCAGCTCTGCGGGGACCCCTCCCTCCTAATGGAGAGCTGCACCCCAACTCACCAATGACTCGAAGGGCAAAAGACTTTCTGGCTGCGCTTCTAGCCATGATGAGCCGTGTGTAATTCATTATCGAATCTAAGCACCAAGCCCCTCCTTTGGTAGTTGAAGACTAGGAAAGCTAAGGATCCACCTCAATCGTTCCTCCTAAACCTTGCCCTGAAAAGGTCACCTCCTCTGTCCCCTGAGTCTGAGTCTGGTGCTTGGAGCAGGAGAGGCCGGAGAAGCTCTGGCTACAGGTGTTGCTTGAACTTGGTTAGGAACCGGCTGCGGCGGATGGCAGGACTGGCAAAGTCCATGGCAGTGGCAATATACGTACCCCTTCCTGCCCCGTGGCCTTTGGTACCTCCCTTCGTCATGCCCATCCTCTGGCCACCGCCCCCGGCCTTGCCTCCATCCTGGTCTAGGTCCTGACTGCTCCTCCAGCCTGGTCATCGGTCTTGGCACAGGCAGTGTGGGAACCTGGCCCTCCAGCATTGCAGCCCTAACCAGGGTTAAAAATCCAGTCAGATTCCTGACTCTGCAGCTGGAGTTGCAGAAGAAAGTGGCGGATTGACTGGGGAGCCACCTGGATCCAGGCGAGAGGCTGG
>NW_011442797.1:0-926 GCF_000754665.1 Bison bison bison | reverse complement strand
TTCTTTACATCTTTAACTCTTTTACTAACAAGTCATTAATGTGCAGACAGCGGGCTAATTATTTCCTTTTTTCCTCCACCTCAATTAGTGCTGTAATTTTTCCATGTGTTCTTAAAGTTAGAAGAAAGATCATAACTAGCTAGAATTCAAAATTAATAACCTGAGCACAACTAACATAGATTTATATTTCCACAAGTTCTATCTTATAGATATTAGAATTCCAGAGTCAAGATTATTTCATCACAGGGATTTTTTCACATTTTAAGTAAAACAATTTCAAAAGTTGCATATCTTCCTGTTTCTTTTCTTCAAAACTTTTTACAATATATATATTTTTCTAATTAGATTTCCTAAGCAGCTTTTCCCTTTGTCTACACAGCATGAAACCTTCACTGGAACACTCTGTTTACATGTGTATTTTAAGCTATGACAACCAGCATTTTGCTTTTTGTTTCAGGGATGGCTATGAGCTAATCACTAATCATCTGAACATCAGTTTGATTATCTGTGAAGTGGGGATAATCATAACTGGATTTTGTCTGGATAAATTGCATAAATAGGTATGCAAGCTCATTAAAGTCTATAAAAGGGCCCTCAGTTGGAAGCTGTAATTACAATGTGTGTTTTGCAAACAGCCTAGATGAATAAACAGTTTACCTGAAGGGGTATTTGCTAGAAAGGAAAAGAAAACTAGTTTTATAACAGCTTGTGCACTATGATTTATAAGTGCTTCTGATTTCAAGTAGGCTCTCTTTTTTCAATGGTTTAATAATGCTGTAAAAACGCACTCACAATTTTCTCCCCCTCTTCTTTTTTGTTCTCCTCCCTAAGGTTGTGACTGTTTCCTTCCTTGAAGTCAATTTCATTACAACAAACTTTTCAAACCTACAACAAGTAGGTTCTTGGTCTGTATCAACTTTACCATT
>NW_011442796.1:0-926 GCF_000754665.1 Bison bison bison | reverse complement strand
CCCCATCTGTCTCCTATTGGTTCTTTTCTGAACCCTGACTTTTGTAATAAAAATTAGTTTAAAAAAAATCCCTCCTTTCACAAGAAGAATGGATCAAGGAAGGGCTAACCTTGCAAGAGCCTGCATAATTTTTCTCAAAATTATTGATTGAACTAAAGAATCTGAGTAATTACATTTTCTTTAATTTGTTTCCAAATTTGTATACTAGGGCTTATGGGAGAATCCTTCAAATGTGTGTATTCTTTCTGTCCACATTTACTGTAAAAGCACTCTATGTTCTAATTTAAAGAGATTTATATGACTTTGAAGGAAGAAAATTTGTATTTATTATATTTTGCTCTACTTCATGGCTTGAGGAATCTTAGCTCCCTGACCAGGAGTTGAACCTGGGGCCTCCAGTGAAAGAATGGAGTCCTAAAACCACAGGACTGCCAGAGAATTCTCTGATGGAAAATTTTTAAAATGAGTTATTTTCAAAAATGTTTGAATGTTTTAGAATGTTATAATGTAAGGTACACATATCAGGGGCCATAGTTTGATTATTTTATAGATACACTTCATGGAAGTTAGGAAGGAAGCCTTGATAACCATAGGAGCTAAATGGTGTCATCTTTGTATTAAAGAGGAGGCTAATTGTGTCACTTTCATAAGGTCACGGGATCAATAAATGCTAGATTTGAATCTAGATGTGTCTGACTTCAGAGACCATGTATGTTCTTTCTACTAGTAGCAGAGACCAAGACCCCTTCTCTCCTTTTGTTGTGCCAATGAAATCCCAAATTTTTATTTAGATTCACTTTACATAGCCACCAAAAACAAACAGATTACCCACCCCAGCCTCTCCTGGAATTAGGTATGGCCATGAAGGCAATGGCACCCCACTCTAGTACTCTTGCCTGGAAAATCCCATGGATGGAGGAGTCTGG
>NW_011442795.1:0-927 GCF_000754665.1 Bison bison bison | reverse complement strand
TTTGCATGTGACTTCCAGATATAGTTGATTTTTTCATGCCCTTTTGTATTGTTGAACTATCTCAGTCATTTATAAACTGCTCCTTTATACCTAGTTGACCTATGAAATGTGAGCTTATAAATATACCTGAGCTCTAGAGTAGAATATTCTTGCCTTACTTATTTACATATTCATAAATAGTGCTCAGATGGTAGAGCAACAAAATTTAAAAAGGCAGAGAAAGAGATAAAGTGAAAGAAATAGATGGAAAAGTAGATCTTCAATGAGTATTCACTTGTAACTAGAGACAGTGCCCCTGCTACAAATTAGATGGGGCAGGGTTGATCCAATCTAATAGGACTTCTTCTTTTCTTTCTTTTTTTGTCTTGGGTTTCCTTTCTCCATCTCTCTTAAGGAAACTTCCAAATCACCACAAAAATCAGAACAAAAGAAAAACAGTTTTAAGGAGTTCAGGTTATCATATCTCATTTATCAAGAATATCAATTCCAGACTTTCTCCTACATAATACAGGGATCCACTTTTGTTTTTGCCATTATTTAAAATATATTGGGGTGATATTTCAGTAAAAGTGTACGTTGGATTTTAAGTAGAATTACTCTTCATAGAAATGTGAGTTAAGATGCATAGATATCCCCATGCACTCAACGTCTCACACTAGTGTCTAAGAGGTACATGAATTTGATTACAGAATCCTGAAATATATGTACTTTTTTATACTTTTATTTGTTAAGTGTACATTTATTTTGGCTGCTTCTAGTAAGTTTGCTGGGAAATAAGAATACAAATATGCATAAGACAGTGTTTTTCCTTCAGAAACTTGTGATTCAATGAAGAAAATGGAGACTATTTAACACATTTTATATTAAATGATTTATAAACAGAAAGAGGGTACCATGAATTTACATTATCACTTGAGGTATCTAGTT
>NW_011442794.1:0-927 GCF_000754665.1 Bison bison bison | reverse complement strand
TTGATCTACCTCTTAGATGTACATGAAGACAAAACACTATGATGAGAACAAAATATATTAATCATTTACGAATGGTGGTATTTGATAACAAACAAGCTTAATATGGAGCCTGGATATTAACTATTGTAAATGTTAATCATTTAGGTGGGTAACTATTAGATTTAAATTATTTTTCATTATTATATTTCGTTTTTTAATTGATCTATCATTCATGCAAATTATAACTTGTAGATATCACTTTCACTTGTACATTAAATGTACATTAAACCCTATCATAATATTTGCACTTCATACAAGGTAAAAGGTACCATACTTTTTCAAATTGGTTATACTAGAATCATTTCTGGAATTAGATTAACATGGTTGAAAATAATTCTATTCTTCAAGTATACTCAGAAATACTAGAATGCTTTTATTTCAGTCATTTAAATTTAATCTCATAATATCCTTATGAAATAGAAAATATAAGCACAGACAGACACCATTATCAACAAGGAAAATAAGACAAGGAATCAGAATACATTTGCAAACTCAAAATAAAAAGCCAGGATACTTTTCTTTAAATTACTCTTTTACAACTAAAGTGTCATGACAAGTTTAGGTTGCCACCTAATATGAGGTCTATTACAATTATCTACTAAAGTCAATATATACCTATATTTGAAATTATATTGAAAATAAATTTAACTGAATTCAATTCAGACATATTCTTACATAGAATCACACTTACTCACCATGGTCAAGTATGCTTGCATTAGCAAGAAGAAAAATGAATTACACATAATTCTGGATTGGCTCCAGAGAATGTGGTCACCTTGAGCAGCATGTCAATGAAGGACATAGTTTAAGAAAACTGGTGTGTGTGTGTGTGTGTGTGTGTGTGTGTGTGTGTGTGTGTTAGTTACTGAGTTGTGTACGACTCTTTGT
>NW_011442793.1:0-927 GCF_000754665.1 Bison bison bison | reverse complement strand
TGGACAGGGAGGCCAGGCGTGCTGCGATTCATGGGGTCGCAAAGAGTCGGACACGACTGAGCAACTGAATTGAACTGATACTGATGTTTATACTTTAGCTGGGTGTCAGTACCCAGGTGGCTCAGTGGTAAAGAATCTGTCTGCCAATACAGGAGACACAAGTTCAAGCGCTGGGTCTGGAAGATCCCCTGGAGAAAGGAATGGCAACCCACTCCACTTCCACTGAGAAGTGCCATGGGCAGAGGAGCCTGGTGGGCTACAGTCCATGGGGTCACAAAGAGTCAGACATGACTGAGTGTATGAACAACAGCAACAGAACAAATTTACCCCTTGAAACTGGGTGTGAAGAAATTGATTGTCAATTCTTTGATGCTCAATTCATACAAAGATGATCTAGCATTTTCCTTGTTAAATTTTTTTTAAAAATATTAACCTAACTTGAATTCCTAAGACAAAAAAAGCATTTTTCTGTAATGTTTACTACAGAAATAGACAAATGTCAGTACAAGGAGAAGGATAATTTCTGGTATTAATATTTTATTTTTTGTTTGTTCTCATTCAGTGAAGTGGATTTGAGCACCTTGCATGTACCCTGTGCTGTATGCAGCAGCAGAGATACATGTAAGGATCAGACAGTCCCAGGCATTGTGTAGATGAGGGCAGTCTCTGTGCAAACAAAGGCAAGGATGCAGCGTTAATACAGAAGAACGAGGGAAGGGTGGTCCCCACTGTCAAGCACACAGATGAGGGAAGGATGATCTGTGCCCAAGACAAAAGGAAGGCTCCCTGAATGAGGTGGCATCCCAGTTCTCCTTTAAAGGAAGAAAGAGGCCTGGATGAAGGGTGGGGGACATGGTATGCTAAGTGGCCTGGACCAAGGCTGTAAGATTGACTCTTTGTATCCTGGGCACCTGTGGATGGTTTAGG
>NW_011442792.1:0-927 GCF_000754665.1 Bison bison bison | reverse complement strand
GGCTTGTGTGTTTGTGTGTGCGCGCACACACAAACACACAAGCCAATAGACTGGGAAGGGAGATACCCAACAAAACCGAGCAGGAAATCCCAACCATGCTTCACAACTTGGACAGTCTGATCTACAGGCAGCAGTAGTAGCAGCAAAGCACAGCTGTCCCAACCTTTGCTTTATAAACAGGGTCCTGAAGTATCTGTCTTCAAGGTCAGCAGCAAAGCTCCAGAATTGGACCGCCCAATCTGTAAAGCAATAGCAGCAACGGCAAAGCCCTATATCTCCCCAGTCTCCAGTCAGGGGAATAAGAAGACCTAGGTTCATTAACTTCTGCCTCTTCTCTAAAAATGTCACCTGGTATCAACAGAGATTCCAGGATAGTACCTTCTGTCTCTAACAATAACACCTGCCAAGACTGATTGGAGATACAGTAACACCAAAAGAATGAGACAAACCAGAACAGCTTTGCAAGGGGTCAGAAAACTATACTGTCATTGGAACTGAAGCCCATAAAAGTGGTCCAGACTGTACACTAACCTGAGTAGACGCTAAAATAGAAGATGTAAATAGTATCAAGAATCCCCTAATACAATAGTCAAAATGTATAAGATCTTATATAAACCCACTCCTCATACTACAAACCAGAGAAAAAATAATTTGAATGAAGAAAGATAATCAACTGATGTCAATACCAAGATGAAAGAGATGTTGAATTTATCTGAAAAGGATATTACAATGGCAACCATAAAAATGCTTCAACCAATTGATTACAAATTCTCATGAAGCAAATAAAAAGATAGAAAATACAAGAAAAGAAATTGAAGTTATTTTTTTAAAGAACTAAATGGAAATTATAGAAATAAAACATACGATAACAAAAATATAAAATCTGATGAAGTCAATAGTAAACTGAAGGAGAGAAGCAATAAATTT
>NW_011442790.1:0-927 GCF_000754665.1 Bison bison bison | reverse complement strand
TACTGAGATGCTACAGCCTACACCTGGTTATTACCACTAGCAGTAGATTTTCTTTCTTTTTTTAAATTTATTTAATTAGAGGCTAACTACTTTACAATATTGTATTGGTTTTGCCATACATCAACATGTTGTCTGGGGAATGGTTTAGATCTAGAATTCCATCCTGAGGGCCTGTTCTCCCAGGACATTCCAAGGACCAACTGCCTTAATTTGAGTTCTTTTGAAAGTAGAGGCTGAAATAAGGTCTTGTGCACAGGTAGCTACTTTGAGAGGAGTATCTCCAGGAAATAGGAGTGTAAGAAACGAGAGACAATTGAGAAAGAACAAAATCTCATTTAAAAAACTAGGTAAACTGGACTAAATCATTTCACTCAGCATCTTCTGGTAGTCAATAGAAAAAGAAAGTTAGGAATAGATGAAAGATAGCAATCAAAAAACAACACAAAGAAATGATAAAATGATTGTGAACTAGAATGAGAGAGTTAGAAAGATGTTAAACAATAGGGATGTAATGAAAAGGAACAATAGAACAAAACACACCACAAAGAAAAAATCTGCAAATGTCACTTCTCCTAAAAAGTTCTGTTCTGTAGGGTAGGGAATTAGTGATTCAGGAGGAGGGGCATGGATCTGAGTAAGTGATTATTCTTCTCCAGGAATGGACTTACAACCCTGCAAATTTAGTCTTTATGTGATTTGCTAAAGCTGTATTGGTTGACTTCCAACCTAGAAGGATATAGATCTGAGTTGAGATCAATATTCTTATTTGCCTCATCCACATGGATGACGCTATGCTATGACGTTTTGCTATGACGGAATCTGAATTATCAAGCCATTTAATTTTTTTGGAAATTTTTCTTTGCCTCATCCACATGGATGACGCTATGCTATGACGTTTTGCTATGACGGAATCTGAATTATCAAGCC
>NW_011442789.1:0-927 GCF_000754665.1 Bison bison bison | reverse complement strand
GGTGGTTCAGTGGTTAAGAATCCGCCTTGTAATACAGGAGATTCGAGTTCCATCCCTGGTCAGGGAGCTGAGATCCCATATGCCCCAGAGCAAATAAACCAGCATGCCTCAACATTGCCACAACTAGCGAGTCTGCATTGTGATGAAAGATCCTGCATGACGCCATGAAGATCCTGTGTGCCGCAGTTAAGACCCAGTGCTGCCAAATAAATGAATACTTAGAAAAATTTTTTGTTCTTCTGTATTAAAAAGCTTTATTGTCCTGCTGATAATTAGGCTACTATTTTAAGAATTGGGAAGCCTCTGGTTTATCATCTTTACTTAGATGTCAGAGATTCATAAAGATTCTAGTGGAGTTGATGTTGCTCTTCCTGGTACTGTTGTCTAGAGCTGGAAGGTCCTGGTTGAGGTTAGTGCAGGAGCACAAGAGAAAAATGCTGGCAGACCAGGGGTCAGTTTACATGTCACAAGATCACATTCCCTGAGTCACTTATCTTCACCCTGATTCTGCATGAATTAGAAGGCTATTGATAATAACAGCTGAATAATTCAAGTGCCATGGTCACTACAGCTTCTTTTTTTTTCTTTCATTTGTAAAAAGACTTTTATCTTTTTAGAGCAGTTTTAGGGTTATAACAACATTGAGAAGAAGGCAGAGATTTCCCATATACCCCCTGTCCCCACACATGCATAACTTCCCCCGTTATCAGTTGCAGTAGATTGCTGACTTTCTAATGCTATTGAAGGACCTTTTGAGTAATAGTTTGTGCACAGGTGTTCAAAATAAAGGAAGGTAGTGTCACTTTTTAAGAAAAGTTTAATGGCAACCCACTCCAGTACTCTTGCCTAGAAAATTCCATGGACGGTAGCCTACCAGGCTCCGCCATCCATGGGCTTTTCCAGGCAAGAGTACTGGAGTGGGCTGCC
>NW_011442788.1:0-927 GCF_000754665.1 Bison bison bison | reverse complement strand
TGGCATCACTGACTCGATGGACGTGAGTCTGAGTGAACTCCGGGAGTTGGTGATGGATAGGGAGGCCTGACATGCTGCAATTCATGGGGTCACAAAGAGTGAGACACAACTGAGTGACTGAACTGAACTGAATCATATATCCCAATTGGTTATAAAGTTTCTGTTCCCCCTTTAGGCTGTGTCTTACGGACTATTTCAGATGCTCTGAGCCCTCCGTACCTCATCAGTCTATAATACTACTTCCATCCTTACAAATCAGGAGCCAGACCAGAAGTTCCTAAATCTGTGATACTCTATGGTATACTGTGATACCTTGTGGTAGCTGTTCTAATGATCACTAGAGTCTACCTGCGTATGTTTTCCTGTGCTTATTTTCTTCAAGTACTTTCTGTCTAGAATTTCAAAATCCTTCCTAGATGGACATTAACTTCTTCAAGAACTAATCGCATTAAACACATTAGGAAACAATCGTTCCAACATTCTTTTTTCCTACAAATTTATTTGCTTTTGATTTCTTAGGTGTGAGACCATTTAAATATTCATTTTAAAATTTTATAAAATATTTACTGTGAAATCATTTATAGAGTCTTTATTGAAAGATAAAAATTAAAAGCTTTTTTTGTGACTCAATTCTAATTAAATAAATACCCTGTTTTTGCTTCAGTTTCTCAGCGTATGGAGTTAATTAGTTTCTGTCCAGCACCGCCCTAAGGAGGTTTTACATTTGGAAAACATACCTCAGTGCTATAACTAGAGATATGTACACTATACAGATGAGTTCTATACATTCTACATCAAGGAGACCACAGAATTCCTCAAGCCTTTTGCTCTAATTCTATTTCATCCCAAAAAGTAATCAATGAATTGGAGTTAACTGTGTATTAGATAGATATATATTAATATATGATATGACATTATATCATATCT
>NW_011442787.1:0-927 GCF_000754665.1 Bison bison bison | reverse complement strand
GTATAGTCCTTGGGGTCACAAAGAGTTGGACATGACCATGCAAACTTCACTATAATCTATAATCTACATTTTATATATATATATATATAATATATATGACATACATTTCCTTCAACATAAATTTCTTAACATACTTGAAGGCTTAGAGCTTCTGAAAGAAAATTCATATGCATGCTTTCTTTATTATATTATAGTCTCTTCCATTTAGAAAGCCATGATACAGGACATCCTAAAGCTCAGTCATATATAATAACAAATTATGTTTAATTCTGAGACTACTTCACCTGGCTACCGTGAATTTTCAATGTTTAATCATATCCCTTATCAAAAATGAAATCCAGTATACTATAAGTTCTCTATCTTTGTTAAAATATCCCATTAAAGAAAAAATCCCATGGACAGAGGAGCCTGCCAGGCTACAGTCCATATGGTGGCAAAGAGTCTGACATGACTAAAGTGAGAGCACAGCACAAGAGTGACTAGACATATTTACAAAAGAACCATGAAGGAAGGAAGAATGTGATCAATGTCCCTGATTGATTTGAGAAAGAACTAGTTAAAACATCTTGTAATATTATATTTAAATGTGTCTTCTCAGGCAGGTATAACAGAATACTGTAAAACTGCATGACTTGAACAGCGGACATTTATGTCTCATAATTCTGAAGGGTGGGGAGTCCAACATTAAGGTGCTAACCTATTCAATAGTGAGAGCTAGTGAGAGCTCATTCCTGGCTGGCAGAGGGCCATCTTGCTATATCATCAAAAGGTAGAAGGAAAGAGATAATCTCTATCATGTTGGCTTAAAACTAAACATTCAAAAATCTAAGAACATGACATCTGGTCCCATCACTTCATGGCAAATAGATGGGGAAGCAATGGAAACAGTGACAGACTTTATTTTGGGGGGCTCCAAAATCACTTCAG
>NW_011442786.1:0-898 GCF_000754665.1 Bison bison bison | reverse complement strand
CATGGGCTGTTTCCCCAGACGGGGCTGCTGCGGAGGGTGGTCCTCACAGGCAGAGTCTCTGCCCCAGAGCAACAGGTGCAAAGACCACCAAGAGCTCCCCACAAAAATCACGAGAGGGTCAAGGACAGAAAGCATCCAAAAGGAAGGAAAAGGAAAGCTGGACACCAGCAGGTGTCTGTCCTACGACTTAAGTGGATTCTAACTCTGTCTACCTGGAGATCACATAAGATTCCCCAGGTTGAGACTCAGCCCCACAGGTTTGCTCCCCACCCCTCAGACACCAATTGCAATCATAGTTCCTCTGGTCACCCACAACTTCTGTCTGATTTGGCTACAAATTGGAGACTCCTATGACCCCCTCCTCAGGTTCAATTACTTGCTATAGCAGTTCACACAACTCAGAGACACACTTACTTATATTTACCAGTTTGTTTAAAAACACAGATGAACAGACAGATGAAGAGGTGTGTCGGGCATGGTGTGTGGGGAGGGGTGCAGAGCCCTTGTGCCCTCTGAGTGTCCCCCATTTTGTAGCACCTTGCCACACCTCCCCTCAGTCACCCACCTGAAACCCCTCTGGATGCCATACTATGTGGTGTGTGTGGAGGCTCCATCACACCGGCAAGATCTGTTTTTAAGCCCATTCTCAGCCATGCTCCCTTCACAAGAGAATTGTGGGGGTGGGGCTGAAAACCCCAAGCATCTGATTATGGCTTGTTCTTTCCAGTGACCGTTCCTCAGCCAGGACCCACCCAGAGTTGCCTTATTAGAGCAAAAGACACTCCTGTCATCCAGCAAATGAAAGGGCTTTCAGGAGCTGTGTCAGGGCTGGGGTCAAAGACCAAATATTAGAACAAAAGATGTTCCCAGCACCCTTTGACATGGACCATTTTTAAAG
>NW_011442785.1:0-927 GCF_000754665.1 Bison bison bison | reverse complement strand
TGGGAGGTTGTTTGCTTGTTGGTGTTTTAGGGATTTGTTTTCTCTCATTTTTAGCTGCATTTCCAAAGTACATTCCAGTGTACAGTTGGGAGATATGCAGCATTCCAGAAATAGGCAGGGGAATCCAGTACCGGGCTGAAATTTTGCAACAAGTAACCCATATATGGATAACCTAGTTTATTGTCACTTCCCCTTGCCCTGAGCTGCCCTGGGATTTACATGTTCCCTTTCATTCCCCGTGGAGCAAGGCTGACGTTCCCAGCTTGCTGGAGCCACTCTCCAAGAAGTTTAGTCTCATGTATGGAAAAAAAGAAGAATGTTTTAGTAACTACTTCAATTGTGATTTTTCTGTTGCCTTCCTGTGTGATTTTGATGAGGTACATGATCTTGTTTTTTTTACCATATGGGTCATGAGTTGAGTCAGTATGGTTCTCTGGGATCTCAAAAAATCTTTAGATATGTAAAAAGTTATATATCAATGATTTGCCCACTTTTGAAAAATTGAAATTAAATTAAAAATTGAAATTAATTGAAAAATTAATGATGGTTTTATTTCTCGTCCAGGTATACTGTGATGTCAGGAACACCTGAAAAAATTTTAGAGCATTTTCTAGAAACGATACGCCTTGAGCCAGCTTTAAATGAAGCAACAGGTAAACACGTAGAAGAGTTATGGCCATTAAATCTGGGCAGAGCACTGTGAAAAAAAATACATTCTGAATTCATTCTCAGTAGTGTATCAACAGCAGTTTTAGAAATGGGTCATGTGTGAGATCATTAGAAGAGCATCCTGCCAACCCTACTTTGCCTCCTCATCCTGGCTGTGCTTTGTAGATGGCCCAGTCTCATTCATACATGTTAGGAGTAGCCTTCCAATGGCATTTCTTAAGTTATCATTTAAATCCCATCTACCATAGGTAACTATTT
>NW_011442784.1:0-928 GCF_000754665.1 Bison bison bison | reverse complement strand
TCATGGGATCACAAAGAGTCAGACATGACTGAAGGGATTTAGCAGGCATGCATGCCTTATCTAGCAAAATTTTTCTCCATCATCCTCCCTTATTCCATCTTCCTGCCCCAGAGTGCCATTGATTCATTCCTAGTTTTCAAGTTTCAAGTGTAAGCATTCCTTTTTTTCTGTACTGGAGATTGACTAAGTGAAAACCTACTCATTTTTGTCTTTCCACCCGCCTTTCTCCTTTACCTCTGTGGCCAAAATATGGAAAACAGACAATGAAAAGAGGTGCCCCAGAATAACTGCTTTCCAGGAAGCCATAAATCATATGTGATTAAAGTAATTGGCAACAATAGAAGGAAAATATGTTCTTGTGCTTTAGCTCTTTAGTTTTGCATTGAGAGGAAACTGGTCACTAGTTGAGATCCCACAGGTTAAGGAGAGATAATGCTTTATTTGAATAGAAAAATGAAGCCTCTTACTTGTCCCTTGAGAAAGCAAGGCTTGGAGAGTAATGGTCTATGGCCACGTCACTGCTGAAATGTTCTTTTATATGGCTTCTAAATGAGGGGTGCTTCACCAGGGACTTTGACCCATGACTGTGCATGGCTTTACCCCCTTGCTGTCTGGGTGAATGCTGCTGTTTCGAATATGGGCAAGTGTTATATGATTATTTTATCTCTTACTGTAAAGTGTTTTGAGAGACTTTGTATGAGAAGCAATATAAAAATAAATTGAATTGAACTGTGGCTTCACCTCCCCACTTTTTAGTGCTGAAACCTTTAGAGCAAAAAGTGCAGTGCTGTGACAAAGGACAAGATTAAGATGATGTCAGGAAAATGGTCAGCTCTGGAGAGCCCTGACCCTCCAGGAGGTGTGTGTGTGTGTGTGTGTGTGTGTTAGTTGTCACATTTGCCTATGTGTTAGACTAAAGCCTTTCCAC
>NW_011442783.1:0-928 GCF_000754665.1 Bison bison bison | reverse complement strand
GAAACAACAGCAAAGAAATTAAAGTGTTTGTATGCTGGGGGTAGTGGAAAGATGCAAACACATCTTTTTTCTTTTCTCCATCTCTGTTCTGGCCCTCCTCACATCAGGGTCCTCCCATTAATTGGAAAGCAATTAATCTTCCTTTCCCTAGTTGGCTCCTTTCCACTGTTCCACATCCAGGGCCACCAGCACGCTCTGCCCAACAGTGGTTGACTTGCTTCCTGCTCCTCTTTCTAGAAGCACAGAAATGCTGCCAAAGGATTGACATTCCCTCCTTTTCCTTTTCTTCTCTTTCTCACTTGTCTGTGCTATGGAAATAAACAACACAGACATTTGCTTTCTCACTAACATAAATTATGATACCCCTTGCAGTAAAAAATTTTCGAGAAAGAAGAACCTATAGTTAGTCTGGATTTTAATTGTCTGATTTTCATAACTTCCTCACAAATGTCTAATACTTGGGAGAATACTCAACACATAGCAGAAACCAATGTCAATTGCATTCACTTTTGACAGTGGTTCTCAAATTGCAGCTACTCCTATGCAACTTTCACATTCTTGACATATATATGCCATCAGAACTATCATTTATTTGAGTTTTCTTTAAATCACTTCATTTTTTTAGTTAAATAGATTTCTTTAAAAGGTTAATTGTATGTACCTACAATAAATAGAATTTTAAAAATCACCAGTTATAAATAGCAAATAACCATAAAACATAACCATAAACCACAAAACATATGAATTGAATATTTGTGTCACCTTTCCCCCACTACCATTCATTTGTTGAAGCCCTAGCCCTCAAATGGACTTCTTTGGTGTCTCAGTTGATAAAGAATCTGCAATGTGGGAGACCTGGGTTCAATCCCTGGGTTGGGAAGATCCCCTAGAGAAGGGAAGAGCTACCAATTCCAATATTCTGGCCTGG
>NW_011442782.1:0-928 GCF_000754665.1 Bison bison bison | reverse complement strand
CCAGAAGCTAGGAAGAGGCAAGGGAGGATTCCCCAGTCAGTGTTAGAGGAAGTGTGTCCCTGCTGACACCTTGGTGTCAGAGTTCTGTTGTCTTAAGCCACTTAGTTTTGCAAGATTTGTTAGGAACCCCCTGGAAACTAAGACAACTTGGAATGGAAGATGTTACTGGCAACTATCATGGTCTTTTGCCCCTAATTCATTACTGACCTCAGGCTCCCTCCCCTTAGACACATGAGGTTGCACCTAAGAATTCCAGTCAATAGTTAACCCAATTTCAGCAACTAGACTGGAAGTTGTCTTCAGTGTAATTAATGGTTTCTCATGCTGGGCACATGAGGAGCAATAGACATCTCAAGGAACAATTTGTGTTCATTACAAAATAAAGCTCCAAAAGAAAAGCAAAGAAAGGAGGCAACATCTACTATTACATGTTGATTTTAGTTACATCAGTAATTAGCGATGACAGAGTTAGATCACTTAGGTAGGTCTTTGATCTTTCTGTGATGGTGAAACTTAACATAATTTTCTAAGATGTCAATAGTTCTTAGTTAAAAAAAAAAATGACAAATGGAGAATGCGGTCAAAATACCCGAAGCCACACATACACATCACAACCTATGCCAAATGACTGCACTAAGCTGGTTAGAGTATGTTCTCATACACATACAGCTCGGTTTTCTTCTTTCTGAATAAGTTTTAATTTCCTTTCCCCTGACCTTCCTCTGCTCTGGAAAGAGTCCCTGAATCTAATAATAATGATGATTATGACAATATAATAGCTAGTATGTACTCTATGCCACCCACTGCACCAAACTTTTTATTTCATTTAAGCCTTATATTGGTCTGTTGAGGTAGGTACTATTATTTTTGGAGATGAATAGACAAAGTCAAAAGATATAAGTCAGTTGCTCAAGGTAAGAGGTTGAGT
>NW_011442781.1:0-928 GCF_000754665.1 Bison bison bison | reverse complement strand
GTCTTCTCCAACACCACAGTTCAAAAGCATCAATTCTTCGGCGCTCAGCCTTCTTCACAGTCCAACTCTGATTCAGAGTCTTAAAATCAGAACTAGCTTTCTATATTAGGGTGTTTAAATTGGCATTCTTCATTTTGTTTCTTTGTTTTGTTTTCAGTCTTGGTCAGTTTTTCAGATTCTCATTTCCCAAAGCTTGTAGGTGTTTTGTTTGGTCCATCAGCTAAGACATGCTGTACTGATAGTATAATGACATATTTAATTTCTAAAGATCAATCAACATGAAGAATTTGCAGGTCTGTGTGTTGATTTATTCCCTGTGCCTCAGGATTTCATCTCAGTCTTCTACCTTAGTCATAAGCAATAATGCAACTGACTCGAAAAATATCTCCACTGCATTTTTGTTTAATTTTCTATCAGAAACTCCTTCTTTGATATTTATTTTTTCCACCAACTCCAGTAATGCATTTGATTAAAAAACAAAACAAAACACAGAACTCTTTCCAGGTTATCTTTGTTTCCCTTCCATAATCTGTGGTTTATAAATTCTTTTCCTTCTTAATTTTGCTAAATACTTTCAGTCCTTTGCTCCTACACTGTTGTCTTGACATGAAAACATTTGATTCCAAAACCTTTGACTTCTCCAGTTCATTGAAAATATTAGTTACCAAGTTTCCTGCTTTCAACATTGAAATTGTTCATATCAACATGCTTAAACCCTCCTTCTAAGGGTCTATTCTGGACACCCTACCCCCTAAAACATATAGATAGGAAATATGTATGTCCTTTTAAATATGAAACCTTCAGGGTGGGGCAGCTTACGTAGTGAAGATGTATATAGAGGTAACTGCATTTTGAAAGAAGCCTGTTCTGGGGTAGCATGTTGTAGCACAGCAGTTCAAAACAGGTTTGTGGGGACTTTCCTGGAGTT
>NW_011442780.1:0-928 GCF_000754665.1 Bison bison bison | reverse complement strand
CAGATGCTATGATCTTAGTTTTCTGAATGTTGAGTTGTAAGCCAGCTTTTTCACTCTCTTCTTTCACCCTCATCAAAAGGCTCTTTAATAACTCTTCACTTTCTGCCATTAGAGTGATATAATCTGCATATCTGAGGTTGTTGATATGTTAATAGCATTTTTTCATTTGTTCCATGAATGACCGAATTGAAGGCAGTAAATTGTGTTGTATCACTTGACCATTAGCTATTAGCACTGCTGACAATTAATCCACCCAGTTCTGGATCTTGAAAGATACAAGTTATTATAAAAGATTTTGTTAAATTCTATAAAAGTGAACATATTATATGTTCAATCTTTTTAATCAGGTGAAGTGATCTTGTCAAGATTATTTGCAGCTCATTTTGTAGTGAGAATGTGTATTTTCCTTGGTTCTGTTTTGCTACAGCAAAGATTTGAAACAGTAGACCACGTTACAGCTCAGTTTTATTTGGCAAGTAAAGGAAAGTACACCATCAAGGGGTGAGGACGGGCCTGCCCCAAAGGAGAGGCCTCAATCCTTCTTGTCTTCCTCTCTTTATATGTTTTATCTCCTTCCTTCTGAGCCTGCCTTATGTAGACTGGGCTAGACAGGAGAGCTGTTTGTTTCACCTGAGGTTCTCACTTCAGTCCTTGGATTTTCTTCTGTTCCATTTTTGTGGGCCTTTTCCTGTCTTTGTCTTTTAGCCACTGCTCTTTTGGACTCCTTTTTCCTATCCTAACTACCTAACAATTTGTTCTTCATTTGATTTTTCTCATTGACCCTTGGGTTGACCTGATGACTGTCCCCAACTTCCAAGTGCCCATAAGTTCTCTTTGATATTTTGTTTTTCTTAATGTCATTTATTTCCCAGATTTTTATACCTTCTAACCTCTTGCTATTTGCATTCTTTCTGTTGTTTTTGTTTTT
>NW_011442779.1:0-928 GCF_000754665.1 Bison bison bison | reverse complement strand
CTCCAAGCCCGTGTTCCAGGGGAGGCAAGAAATATACCTGTCAATTTCCCACTGGCCCCATCCAGGCTGAGAGAAATGAGGCTCCAGACCTCAGCAGCCCCAGTACACCTGGGCACCCTTGCCATATACAGCTTTGCCGAGAGTAATGACTAAGCAACTGTGCTTCACTGAGCACTCACCACGAGCAGGGCCCTTGCAAAGCACCTTGTGTCTTATTATCCCCATTTTACCAGTGGAGGAAATTGAGACCCTCAGCCAAGAGCAGACAATCTCCCTCAGGCCAGAAGCACTGCTTTTGAAGGCACCCACCCACAGAGCCTCGCTGGGCACTGACCTTCTGGGGTGAACTTGTCAAGGTCGGCCTGCCACAGGAGGTCCAGGTTTGTGCAGGGGCCATGGCACACTTCCTGAAACCAAACCCCACAGCCTTGAGGGAGCGTAAACATCCTGAGGACAGGCAGGATCTGGAAGGACGCCCAAGGCCATGTATCTTCCCTGAGTCCACTAAGCTGCACTCCAGGCGCACAGGGACAGGGATGGGAAAGAATCAACGGAGAAGAATTTGCACAATTCCTCATTCAGAGGCCAAAGTGGGTGACAAGCGATGGACACCTGGGACACCCTGGCCCAACCCCGCTCTGGTCATGCACAGGCCCCTCCTCTCTCTGAGAACAGTCCTGGCGTGTGTCCAGGGGCTGGGCCACAAGACAGAGGTCCTCTGCCTAAAAGCATCCTAAGGCTGTGCGGGACCCATGGGGCTCTTTTCACCCTTCCCTAGTTATATCCCTTCCCTTCTCTGTCCTCCCCCGCCCTCCATCTCTCTACTCCTCTACATGGGCCGTGGCCTGTCAGGGATCTCCAATCTTTGTACCTTCTGTTCCCCCTGCCTGGAACACCCTCCAGACCCCATCCTACCCAGCAAATTCAT
>NW_011442778.1:0-928 GCF_000754665.1 Bison bison bison | reverse complement strand
GAGTTCTTGAAGTGTTTGTTTAGAGCCTCTGTACATTTTTTGACTGGGCTGTCTGGCTTTTTGCTGTTGAGTTGTATGGGTTCTTGATGTATTTTGGATATTAATGCCTTGTCATATATGATTTCCAAGTATTCTGTGGATAGTTTTCACTGTTGTGCAGACACTTTTTAGTTTTATTTTATTTTATTGAATTTATTTCAAAATAAACAGGAGAACAAGGTTAGACTTGGTAAAGTTGGTCCATATAAGAATGAGAACCTTTGGCATTCATCTTGTGTACTAGAAAAAAGTAGCAACTCATAACCTTTTTATGAGAGAATATATTAGTCCCACAATAAACACATACTATCATATATCTGTACACACTCAGTCAAACCATGACTCAGTAAGTAATCAAGCAAGGCCCTCAATTCATCTTTTGGTTTCCGAGGTAATTCTGGCATGACATAACTTTCTCATGGCATGTTTCACTTCGTGCAGATGCTTTTTAGTTTGCAGTAGTTCCATTTGTTTTACTCTTGTTGCCTTTGCTTTTGGTATCTCACGCACACGCTTGTCACCGAGACGGGTATCCTAGAGCTCACCATCTATGTTTTCTTCTGGGACGTTTATGGTTTCAGGTCTCACATTCAAGTCATTAATCCATTTTAAGTTAATGTCTGTGTATGTTGTAAGATATGGTCCAGGTGTTCTTCTTTTGCGTGTGGCGAGCCAGTTTTCCGACATTTACTGAAGAGACTGTCCTTTTGCTATTATATGTTCTTGGCGTCTTTGTTGGAAATTAATTTACCTTTATGGATGGGTTTACTTCTGAGCTGTCTGTTTCATTGATCTCTGTGTCCATTTTGATTGATTTGCTATCACACTGTTTTATTTTATTTTATTTTTTTTTCCAAAGAATTTATGCTTTTTTTTTTTTTTTTCTCTT
>NW_011442777.1:0-928 GCF_000754665.1 Bison bison bison | reverse complement strand
GTACTGGTTTATCCCCACCCTCTTGGACCTCCCTTCCACCTCTCCCCCAGTTCCACCCATCTAGGCCATCACAGAGCCCCGGGCTGACCCTCCTGTGCTTATAGCAGGTTCCCACTAGTTATCTATTTTACCCTTGGTAGTGTGTATATGTCAATGTTACCCTCTCAATGTCTTCTACCCTCCCTTGTGCCCCTGTGTCCACATGCCCATTCTCTACAGCCGCATCTCTATTCCTGAGCTAGACCTAGGTTCATCAGTACTATTTTCTAGGAAGATGTGGCACATATACACAATGGAATACTACTCAGCCATAAAAAGGGAAAACTTGGGTCATTTGTAGCGATATGGATGGACCCAGATCCTGTCATACAGAGTGAAGTCAGAAAGAGAAAAACAAATATTGCATATTAATGCCTCAAGTGGTTTACAATCCAGAAAAGACAATCAAATGTCTCTCTAAAAAGCAAAATTGGCAGACCACATATTTATCATATTTTAAGTACTATAAAAATAATTTCATCTGCAATGATGATGAAGGTTCAGCTTCACTGTCAGGAAAACCCATTTTGAATTGTTGTTTTTTCCTCTACAGTAATGCAGAAACATAGAAATACTATTTTTGCTAATTTTTTCCAGCAAATAATGTTAACATGTCACATGAACTTTGGAGTTATACAGATTTAACTTCACTTGCTATGCAAATTTGGTAAAGTAATCTCTATCAGACTCAGTTTCCACCTGTTAAATTGGGAAAATGGTATTAATAGAGTTGGTGCTAGTGGTAAAGAACCTGCCCGTCAATGCAGGAGAGGTAAGAGACACAGGTTCTATCCCTGAGTCGGGAAGATCCCCTGGAAAAGGGAATGGCACCCCACTCCAATACTCTTGCCTGGGAAATCCCATGGACAGAGGAGCCTGGCGGCTGTCT
>NW_011442776.1:0-928 GCF_000754665.1 Bison bison bison | reverse complement strand
TTGGCTCACTGGGGTAGTTGGGAAGGTGAGGGAATTGGGGACAAGGTGCAGAGGTGAGAGAGGGAGGCCCGCTCCAGGTGTGGAACCAAGGCTGGAGGAGCTGAAGGAGGAGGCATGGCGAGAGGCAGGCAGAGCCCACTGGCTTGGGGACGTGGGCTCCACGATGCGTGTGCAGAGGCCTTCAGATAGGGGAAGTGGGTTTCTCAGACGACCCTGACTGGTGAGTGAATAAGGAAGGTGAAGTTGTCATGGGTTCAGGGAGTCCAGGGAGGCAACTACTGCCAGATCCAGAGGGAGAAGAGATTGGAGTGGGGTTGGAGGGCTGGGCACAGATTCGAGAGAATTCTACTCCCCTGCTCTCTCCTTCTACCCAGCTGACTGAGTAGAGGAGGAGCAGGAGGGAGGAGTCAGTTCACACCCCAGGGCTTCTGACTTGGGGAGCTGCCAGGAAGGCCATGCAGTCCATCAGGATAGGATCATGGCAGTGTGCCTGGGTGGGCTTGATGGTGGGGCGGAGGCAATGAGAGTAATGAGTTTGAGTTTAATTAATGGTATTAGGCACTGTATCAGTCAGGGTTCTGCCAGAGAAACAAAATCAGAAAGATATTAAAGAGAGAGAGAGGTCGATTTATTGCAAAGCTTACATGTAGGGCTGCCGAGGCTAGTTGAAAATCCGCAGGGCAGGCTGTGAGGAAGTGCGGGCTGGAACCATCAAGGAGGAGCTGACAGTGCATCCACAGGCAGGGCTTCTTCCTCAGGGAATCCTCAGTTTTGCTCTGAAGACTTTCATCTGACTGGATGAGGCCCATCCAGGTTACCAAGGATAATCTCCTTTACTTAGTCTCTAAAGAGTGTAGGACTTCCCTGGTGGCTCAGACAGTAAAGTGTCTGCCTACAATGTGGGAGACCCGGGTTCGATCCCTGGGTT
>NW_011442775.1:0-928 GCF_000754665.1 Bison bison bison | reverse complement strand
TTTTTTTTTTTTATTTTATTTTTTAACTTTACAATATTGTACTGGTTTTGCCATATATCAACATGAATCCACCACAGGTATACACGTGTTCTCTATCCTGAACCCTCCTCCCTCCTCCCTCCCCGTACCATCCCTCTGGGTCATCCCAGGTTTGATGCATGATACTGGATGCTTGAGATAATTTTTGTGCTCTTAAATTTGTTGAGGCTTGTTTTGTGTCTGAGTATATGGTGAATGCTAGAAAATGTTCTGTGTGCACTAGAAAAGAATGTATGGTTTTTTTTTTTCTTTATACTGAGAATATCAATTAAGTATAACTGCTCTTCTTTATCATTTAGGATATCTGTTACCTTATTGATTCTCTGTCAAGATGACTTGTCTATGGATGAGAGCAGGGTGTTAAAGGCTCCTACTACTATTGTTTTCCTGTCAGTTCCTTTATGTCTGCTAGTATTTGTTTTATGTTTTGGGGGGCTCCAATATTAAGCACACATATGCTGATGAGCATAAAATCTCTTTGTATTGATCCTTTCAATAGTATAGTGTCTGTATTTTTCATTATGGCCTTTCTTTTAAGGTCTGTTTCATCTAATATGAGTTTTACATCCTCTGCTTTCTTGTCATTTCCATTTTCATGAAATATCATTTTCCATCCCTTCAATTTCAATCAATGTATGTCCTTTACCCTAAAGTGGGTCTCTTGTAGGTAGCAATATTGTAGGCTACTATTTTCTTATCCAATCTGCCACTGTATGTCTTTTGATTGGAGCATTTAGTCCATTGATATTTAAGGTAATTAATTGATAGGTACATATTTAATCGCCATTTTAAACCTTCTTATCCTACTAATTCTGTGTTTCTTATCAGTTCCTTTTTCTTTTTGTGGTTTAATAATTTCCTTTCATTTTATGCTGTGTTTCCTTCTTTT
>NW_011442774.1:0-929 GCF_000754665.1 Bison bison bison | reverse complement strand
CACGCAAAGCAACAAAGACCCAGTGCAGCCAAAAAAAAAAAAAGGATAAGCTCTTGTAATTTCTCTGGAGGTCACAGGAACCAGGAAATACTTACCGAACCTTGAAAGAAGTAGTCTTCTTTCATACTTCTTTCAAGGGAGAGGAAGTCCCACCCAGCGCATTACCCAGCACGTAAGTGAGGGAGGTCACAGAAGGGAGAGGTGAGACCATCTTGTTCTAGTTCCCCTGATAGAGATGAGGAACCTGAGGCATAGGGATGGGAAATGGCTTGCCCAAGGCCATACGACCTGTTCCTGGCAGAGCTGGGACTGTAATGGGGTTTCTCAATTTGGAGCCTAGTTCTTTTACTCCGTGTACTATTTGGGATTGCATTTCACTGCAAATGGTAGAGACCAGTGGTGGCTTGCACCAATGGATATTTGTTGCTAATGATGGCTTTAGAAGATAGGGGTTACTTTTCTCATTTTCTAAAAAGTCTGGAGGTGGGCAGTCAAAGATTAGCGTAGCTGCTGGAAGATGTTAAGGACCTAGTCTCCTCTTATCTTCTTTTTTTGGTTTCTCTTTTTCTTTTTTTCCCTTTCCTTTTATCTTCTTATTTTCACCCTCAGCCCATGGCTTTTGTCCTTATTTTCTTGAGATGGCTGCTTTTCCTCTAGGCATTGTGTCCATATTCTGGACAGGTGGAAGAAATGAAGCTGAATTTGTCTTTTCATAAAGGCTTACCTGAAGGCTCCATATCATATATATATATATATAATATTTATATAAAATACTCTATGTTATGTATTAACATGTTGTATTATATTTAAGATGTAATACAGTAAGTCCCTTACATATATACATATATACATAATATATATATACATAATATACATATATACATAATGTCACACACACATTATGTGTGTGAATGAACATTCGAATCTTT
>NW_011442773.1:0-929 GCF_000754665.1 Bison bison bison | reverse complement strand
GGCGGAGGAAGCCCTGTGAGCGTGCCCAGCACTCCTCCTGCCGCTCCCGCCGCCGCCGCCCCGAGACTCCCTAAGGTTATTTAATGTTGTTGAATTTATTAATCTTTCTTGTTGGTTAAAGCTTTTAGTGTCTTATTTAAAAATTCTTTCCCTGTTCAGGAGTTGTGATGCCATGACCCCGTATTATCCTCCCAAAGTTTGGCATTTCGTCTTTTCCACTTAGGCTCCCTTGGTGGCTCAGATGGTGAAGAATCCACCTGCAATGCAGGACACCTGGGTTTAATCCCTGGGTTGGGAAGATCCCTTGGAGGAAGGAAATGGCAACCCACTCCAGTCTTCTTGCCTGGAGAATTCCATGGACAGAGGAGCCTGGCGGACTATAGTCCACGGAGTCACAAAGAGTCGGGCACAACAGAGCGACTAACACACATTTGGGTCTGGACATTTTTTTAATATAGTTTTTTTTAATGGATGAATTGTATTTATTTTTAATGTGTATTTATTTATTTATTCTTTGGCTATGCCACAGCATGTGGGATCTTAGTTCCTTGGCCAGGAATCGAACGCATGTCCTGTGCGGTGGGAGTGTGGCATCCCAACCACTGGGCCTCCAGGGAAGTCCCCTGGGTCTGTACACTTACTCAGGGTTGATTTTGTGCATAGTGTGGGGAGAGCCGCAAATTCATTTTTCCTCTGTTCTTGCAAAGACTGTCTGTTCATCCACGCTCTGGGGTCCACCTCGGTACTAGTCAGGTGTTGGTCAACTCCCAGGCCCGCATCTGGGGTCTCCGCGCTGCGCTGTCTTCTTCCCTGTCCTGGCATCACGTTGGTTAGGGCAGGCTCCCCGCGGCTCTCCTCCTCCTCCAGGGCCTCTGGGCTGGTCCAGGCGCTTAGTAATCCCATGGACCTTTTAGTCAGCTTGTCAACTC
>NW_011442772.1:0-929 GCF_000754665.1 Bison bison bison | reverse complement strand
TTGCAGGCAGATTCTTTACCATATGAGCCACCATGGAAGCCCAGCTTGGATGATACTCCATGATAAACAGCCTCTTCAGAGACTGCGATGCACTTTGCTTCCATCCAGCAGAGCAGAGGTAACTGACGTCCGGTACAGCTCTGGTGTCCAAAAGAAAAGCCACACAGGGACATCTAGTGGTAAGGAGAAATCGCCAACCTGCTCCAAAGGAGTTCAAGAATTTCCAAACCCCAAGCCGCCTGGGGATTTGGATTCATTTATTGAATTTTACCTCACACTCGAGCAAATTAGTCACTGCGTTTGAAGGAAAGCAGAGGTCAACATAATGCCTGGCTCTCAAAATGGAGCTGGACACACCAGCCACTTGTTAGGACACCTCTAACAAGTCTCTGTACATCCAGAGTGAAGGCAATAGATAGATTCTTCAGGCAAGAGTGCCAAGGAGAGAATACAGATAGAAGATCATCATTTTACGAACAATTACTTCAGTACTGTCTTTCTGGTTGGCTGTAAAATGGACCTAATTCCAGAGAGGCAGAAATGATGCAAAGCTCCAAAATAAACTGAATACATTAAAAACAGTCCTCCAAACTTGCTGATCTATAAATTAGCATCAGCAAAACTCTTAATGAGATTTACCAGTGAGTCCCCCAGCAAGATGACAAAGCTGAATCAAAGCTAGCCACCCAGATTGATAAAACAAAGCCCTTAGAAGAAGCAGATCTCTCCTGGCATTTGACGGAAAGACTGAAGCTACAATAAATAAAGTTGTGTCAGACTTTTGTTGTCAAAAGCTGACTCTTACACAGGCTGATAGATGTGCAAATAAATTCAATTAGGTGCAAATTAATAGCTAGTAAAAATCATAGTAGATTTTACTATGAGAAACATATCTAAGGTCTATAATTGGTGGGTTTTGCCTTTTTATG
>NW_011442771.1:0-929 GCF_000754665.1 Bison bison bison | reverse complement strand
TGTACACCTGAAACTAATATGACATTACAAATCAACTATACTCTGATATGGAGGAGGAAATGGCAACCCACTCCAGTATTCTTGCCTAGAGAAACCCATGGACAGAGGAGCCTGGCGGGCTACAGTCCATGGGCTCGCAGAGTTGGACACGACTTAGCGACTGAACCACCACCATACTCTGATATGAAATAAAAACTTAAAAAAAATGGGAACATAAAAAGTATACCTCAATTTTAAAAAGTTTTATCCATTTATTAAACAGGTACTTACTGATGTGTTTAATACTTCGGATTCTATCTCTCATCGTTGTGGCAAGAACGAGCATCACTGGGAGGGAGAGATTTAAAACTGTTTCCAGAAGAAATCTTTAAAGCCCTTTTAAACAGAATTATGCTAAATTCGATATTTTGGAAAATAATTTCTTCCAATCAGCTGTTCCTAATAAAGAGCCAACAGGACATATGTTTTGTGACAAATTGGACTTGTTTTTGGCAATGGGAGTTACATGACCTGGTCTGGAAGTATCAGAACACTGAGGGATTAGCTGTCACCTGACTTCAGTTAACTTACTCCTGTGTGAAGGCATTTTTCTATGTCACGTACATATAATGATAACAACACAATTGTAATGTTTTCAAAATAGAGATTAAGTTACTTTCTGACAAGTATGTCCAGAGTTTTATGCTGCTTTCTGCCATCAACAGTGAGCGAATGGTTTCTGCACAGCTTCTGTAGCTGGCTTTTCTGGCAGAAACAGTTATTGCATTTGATTTCTTTCCTTTCTCTGAGAATGCAGAGGCACGGCAGTGGGGCTGGGGTAGAGACCCCAGACAACAGCGGGGTGGGTGCCCCTGGATAGGGACTCAGGGAAATCCTAACTGATGTCCGGGTGTGCTAAACTATCCTGGGTCTTAGGAGAGGGGCTGTTT
>NW_011442770.1:0-929 GCF_000754665.1 Bison bison bison | reverse complement strand
TGGGAGCTCGGAGTCTTAGCCACTGGACCGCCAGAGACATCCTGGAACACTTGCTTATTCATTACTTTTTAATCAAGTACAGAGCACATAATCTACCTCCAAAATACTTTTCTGTGTTTTCTTACTTCCATCACCATCGTCATCCTATGGACCACAGCAACAAATTCCTTGCTATTCTCCCTGCCTCCATTCTTGACTTTTAAAAACCACTTCACATCCAGAGTGATCTTTTAACAGTGTAAATCAGATTGTGCATTCCTTTGTGAAAGCACAAAATCCATTTAGAATAAGATGCAAATGCGTTACCTTGGCCCACATGGCCCTATATGACCTGACCCCTTCCTACATCTCCAACCTCAGCTTAGCCTACCCACATCACTCTTCCCTTGCTCCTATATTCCACAGTCTCAGTTCAAGCTCTTTTCAACCTCAGGGCTTTTGCACATGTTGTTCTTTCTGTCTGAAAGGCCATCTCCTTGGCTCTTTGGATAACAGGCTTCTTCTCATGCTTCATGTATCCATCAAAGATAACATTTTCAGAGAAGGCATCCTTAATGGCCATCATTTATTCCTTAACACAGCATCTTGTTTATTTCCTTCTTACTGCTTTTTACAATCTATACTTATTTTATTTTCTATCTCTCCCACTAGACCATAAGCCCCAAGAGGGCAGGAGCATTGCCTAGGAATATGCCTGCCACACAGTAGGCACTCAATAATGTATTACATGAAGAATGAATGATTGAATTTCCATTGCTTGATAACCTCTAGGAATCAAAATTCGTCTTTTTACATTTTTAAAATTAAAAAAAATTGGGGGGTGGTGCTGTGCTGTGTGGCTAGTGGAATCTTATTTCCCTAACCAGGGATTGAACCTATGCCCTTGGCAGTGAAAGTGTGGAGTCCTGACCACTGAACTGCCAAGATAT
>NW_011442769.1:0-929 GCF_000754665.1 Bison bison bison | reverse complement strand
CCAGAAGCTAGGAAGAGGCAAGGGAGGATTCCCCAGTCAGTGTTAGAGGAAGTGTGTCCCTGCTGACACCTTGGTGTCAGAGTTCTGTTGTCTTAAGCCACTTAGTTTTGCAAGATTTGTTAGGAACCCCCTGGAAACTAAGACAACTTGGAATGGAAGATGTTACTGGCAACTATCATGGTCTTTTGCCCCTAATTCATTACTGACCTCAGGCTCCCTCCCCTTAGACACATGAGGTTGCACCTAAGAATTCCAGTCAATAGTTAACCCAATTTCAGCAACTAGACTGGAAGTTGTCTTCAGTGTAATTAATGGTTTCTCATGCTGGGCACATGAGGAGCAATAGACATCTCAAGGAACAATTTGTGTTCATTACAAAATAAAGCTCCAAAAGAAAAGCAAAGAAAGGAGGCAACATCTACTATTACATGTTGATTTTAGTTACATCAGTAATTAGCGATGACAGAGTTAGATCACTTAGGTAGGTCTTTGATCTTTCTGTGATGGTGAAACTTAACATAATTTTCTAAGATGTCAATAGTTCTTAGTTAAAAAAAAAAATGACAAATGGAGAATGCGGTCAAAATACCCGAAGCCACACATACACATCACAACCTATGCCAAATGACTGCACTAAGCTGGTTAGAGTATGTTCTCATACACATACAGCTCGGTTTTCTTCTTTCTGAATAAGTTTTAATTTCCTTTCCCCTGACCTTCCTCTGCTCTGGAAAGAGTCCCTGAATCTAATAATAATGATGATTATGACAATATAATAGCTAGTATGTACTCTATGCCACCCACTGCACCAAACTTTTTATTTCATTTAAGCCTTATATTGGTCTGTTGAGGTAGGTACTATTATTTTTGGAGATGAATAGACAAAGTCAAAAGATATAAGTCAGTTGCTCAAGGAAAGAGGTTGAGTG
>NW_011442768.1:0-929 GCF_000754665.1 Bison bison bison | reverse complement strand
GGTTTTATTTTTGGTTTGGGGTGGTTTTTTTTTTTTTTTTTTTAAAGCTAATTGGATTGAAAAAAACTGGAATTCAAGGTATGTATATTATGATGGGAAAAACCAAAGGTGAACATGATAGCTGGTTTCAAGCATCTGAAAAGCTGTCACATGAAAGATGTTATCTGTGCTGCTTAAGATGGCAGTACTAGAGTCAATGGGTGAAGTGAGAGAAGGCAGAATCTCAACTCAAAATAAGGACTAATCTCAAATAAAGTTGTCTCAAATTGGGTTGGGCTTTGCTGCACTTCCTCATTATTGAAAATGCTGCAGTGGGAGCTGAATGACCTGCATGTTCAGTCTTGCGCTCAATACGCACAGGTATGTTGATGCTGGTGGGGAAGGAAGGCCAAGAGCCCCTCCTGCTGGTGGGGGCTGCGTCGCCAAGGCTTCTCATTTGACCCCATTTGCATGGCTAGGACTTCTGTCCCTCATGCTTAAACCCTAACTCCTCTCTTTCTGTTTCCTTCTATTCCAGAAGGCCCTACCCCATACGAGCAGAGCAAGCAATCAGATGTATGGATGAAAATGACAAGTTTTTACTCTTGGTCTGTCCTTTTCAACCTGGCTGGCGGCGTGGAGGACCTCCTTCCCACCCTGGCATACTCTCCCTCCTACTTCTCTGGTCACTCCTTTCCTGTGTCCTCCACAGGTTCATCCTCCTCTAACTGGTCACTGTCTGGATTTCTAAGGCTCAGTCCTAGGGCCTCTTTTCTTCTCACTCTAGAGTACGTTTAGAAACTCTCATCTGGGCCCATGGCTTCAACTTGATAACATCCATTTTTCTCCTCTACTGCTAGTTTTCTCCCCTCTGAGCTAGAGATTTGCAGAGTTAGCTGCCCATCTGCTGTCTTCTCTTAGCTGACTCAAATCCATCTCCAATTCAACCT
>NW_011442767.1:0-929 GCF_000754665.1 Bison bison bison | reverse complement strand
TTCCTGGCATATGTCAATCCAGTTCATTTTTATCGGAAGACTGTGTTATTGGTAACTATCTGTTGGATGGATGCATTTTAGGGGATAAAGCCTATGGTTTGGTCCCAGCTAGACCAAGAGGCTTGGGAACGCCAGGACTCTTCTTGGTGCTGCCTGGCACAAAGTGGGGGCTTGGTAAGTACTCCCAGAACTCATAGACATACCATTCCTCCCTCTTTCCAAGGGAAAATGGGTCATCACCACCAGAGCTAGGTTCTTTCAGCTACAAAGCACTTGTGGCTTTCTGGGTGACTCATCACTGGCTGGAGTGGGGCTGCCTGCAGGGCTGGTAATGGACTAAACTAGCCTCTCAGAGCTGGTACTGAGCCAGGAGTTCCATTCCTCGAGGAGCTGGGGAGAGAAAGCCCCAACTGGTGGAAAGGACCTGAGTGTTTTCCTGACCACTGACTTGAGACTCCTGCAGTCTCGATTCACACCCACTGGCCTATAGAATGGCAAGACCTCTGCCCACAATCACAGTTCCTTTGTCATCGCATCCAGAGAAATCCAAAAGGACGGAAAAGGGGCTGGAAAGGCTGAGCCTCTGGGGAGAAAGGAATCAGTGCTGTTCCAGATGAACCCTCCCATTTTCCTTCATGATCTTGCCTTACTCTACTTGGGTTGCTGATGTGACCCCAGGGATTATTTCTTTTTCGTTATTAAAAAAATATTTATGTGGCTGTGCCAGTCTTCTTTGATCTTTGTTGCAGCATGTGAATTTTTTTTTTTTTTTTTTTCAGTTGTGGCATGTGAATTCTTAATTGCAGCTTGTGGAATCTATTTCCTTGGCCAGGGATCAAATCTGGGTTCCCTGAATTGGGAACATGGAGTCTTATCGGCTGGGCCCATGGGAAGGCCCCATTTCTTTTTTAAGGAGCTGCTTTTTTTAA
>NW_011442766.1:0-929 GCF_000754665.1 Bison bison bison | reverse complement strand
GGGGAGCCCTTGCTGCTATTTTTGATAATTCTGAGCTCTTCCTATGCCTCAGCCAGCCCCTAATGGAGCCTCCTGATGCTGTGAAATCCACAAGCTGTATCATCCTTGGCCAAGAACAGCAGCCAGAGTGGAAAGCCTCGTGGGTCAGGGGAGCCAACAGTGTGAAGGTCACGCGCTTAGAAACAAAGGGGGTTCTCACCGTGTGCCAGGCTGGGCCCTCTGTGCAGATCACTCCTGTCTCAGCTTCTGGGCTGAAACTGGGAGATCGCAATTCAGGTCGCATCTGCAGTAGACCGGCCTGAAAAAGGAGGGGCTCAAAAGTCAGACACAAGTGGGACCCTACCGCACTCTGGCCAGATACCCAACCGCAAGAGCTAAGTGACCTTGGGCGACTTTGGTAATTTCTCTGAAGTTAAGGTCTTTACAACACCTAGGCCAGTTTCCCAAAGCTGAACCCAGGACAGTGTGAGGTGAGCACAGTCCTACAACTGATGACAATAACTGAGCACTTTGCTGTACGCCCAGAGCTGTGCGAAATGAGACGAGTGTGCCTACGTGCATATGTACACGAGTCACGTGTGTACACGAGTCACGTGTGTACACACGTACGTATGTTCTAATTCTGTAACCTCAACAACCCTATTGGCTGGGCGTGTCGACCCTGGTTTTTCACTGAGGAGTCTGGGGCTCATCACTGCTGATAAGCGAGGGCCCTGGGGTTTGAACCAGGGCTGTACACGTCCTCACCACCCCCTTTGCTGCCTCACATACCTTCCCTCTGTTATCAGCTCCCCCAGTACAGACTCCAAATCCTTCTGAGACAGCGAAGCCCTTGTTTGCAGGTATTTGGAAATCATAACAAGAAAGCAGAATCACCTTTATTAAAAATTCCACGTGGAAGCCAGTTGGGTGTAGAAAATGCACACATC
>NW_011442765.1:0-930 GCF_000754665.1 Bison bison bison | reverse complement strand
GGACGTGAGTCTGGGTGAACTCCGGGAGTTGGTGATGGACAGGGAGGCCTGGCGTGCTGCGATTCGTGGAGTCGCAAAGAGTCGGACACGACTGAGTGACTGATCTGCTCTGAATGGTTCCATTGACATTTTATGATATTCAGTTTGAGTTGGCTGTTTATAACCATAGAAATTTCATTTTTCCAGGAATCTGAAAATAACTTTTGTTTACTTGTTATCTTATAGACTGGGAATCCAGGTGTGAAACCAAGAAGCTACCATCAACAAGATAAATTTATGAACTAGAAGCATCTCAATGGGAAATAATAGAAGAACTTACAAGCCATAAGTATGAGTACAAAAGTTTTCAAAATGATAGGGAATGCGGAGACCAGTTTGAAAGCCAACTAGGAAATAAAGAGGTTTCTAGACAACTAGTAATCTATGAAGAAATGGCTAATTTTAGTCAGACTATATCCTTTACATTACAACAGAGATGTCATTCATCTGAAAAATTCGATGAATATAAAGCATGCAGAAAATATTTTATCCTTGGCTTTCACCAAACTGAACATCAGAAAAATCATTCTGATAAAAAATTCTATGAATGTAAATAATGTGGAATGGCCTTTATTAAGGACTCACAACTTACTTACCATCAGAGAGTTCACGTTCCTAAGAAACTCTATGAATGTAAGGAATGTGGAAAAGCCTTCATTTGTGCTTTGCAACTTATTTATCATCAAAGAATTCATACTGGAGAGAAACTTTATGAATGTAAAGATTGTCAAAAAGCCTTTATTCGTGCCTCACAACTTACTTATCATCAAAGAATTCACACTGGTGGAAGACCCTATGAATGTAATGAATGTGAGAAGGCCTTTTGTGGCTTGCAACTTACCATCAAAGAGTTCATACTGGTGAGAAACCCTATCAGTGTAAGGAATGTGG
>NW_011442764.1:0-930 GCF_000754665.1 Bison bison bison | reverse complement strand
CCCTGATGCTAGGAAAGACTGAAGGCAGGAGGAGAAGGGAGTGACAGAGGATCGGATGGTGGGATGGCATCACCAACTCAATGGACCTGAGTCTGAGCAAACTCTGGCAGATAGTGAAGGACACGGAAGCCTGGCATGCTACAGTCCATGTGGTCACAAAGAGTCAGACACGACTGAGTGACTGGACAACAGATTTCTCAATCTTAGGTATTGTTCAGCAATTAACAAGGGATTCCATCTAGGCATTCTGCTTTATTTGTGGTCAAACCTTTTCACTGGCAGATAATAGATAATATTAAGTAATCAAGAAGTTTACCACACACCCCAGACAGACTGGGTCAGTTCAAGAGGCACTCCTTCCTTCTCCACCCTCATAAGATAATGCATTATCAGTAGAGCCATGTTTTAAATACAAGGTGGTGAGATTAGATGACTTTAAGGGCCTTTCCAACGCTGAGATCTTCTGTTGTCTTTTGATTAAGATGAATGTAGTTGCACATTGTGCATGATTCCATGGATCTCTACTCAACTCAACATCGCCTTTGACCTTCCCAGTAATGACCTCAGTCCTTGATTTGGGGAAGCCCTTATCAGTAAATGTCTGCTGGTTACTACAACTTTCAACCAAATAGGGGAGGCACATACATGAACACACACATTTAATTTAAATTTTAGCTCAGTTGATCCCAAATTTTCTGATATCCCTAAGATTTATTGTTCTCCATATTTAAACAATGACTTTTATATTCCAGTATTAAAGTACATACACCTGTATATGTCTTTGCTTGCTAACAATCATTCCTAAGCATTCCTAATCATTCCTAAGAAGACATTATGTAAAGAAATCTAATCGTGGTTAATTCAAGTTTGCTAAGGTTGATAGTTTGGTCTTAGTTCCCCTTCAGCAAAAAAAAAAAAAAAGACAAAGGT
>NW_011442763.1:0-930 GCF_000754665.1 Bison bison bison | reverse complement strand
TAGTGACCCCATGGACTGCAGCCTACCAGGCTCCTCCATCCATGGGATTTTCCAGGCAAGAGAACTGGAGTGGGGTGCCATTGCCTTCTCTGGGAGGTCCTTAGGGTATGGGAAAGTAGGCATGAGGACAACCAAAAATCAGAACCTGGGCAGAGATCCTTGGAACTGGTAGTGCCATAGAGGTATATGGTCACTTGAACTGGAAACTGGAAGATACACCCTTTACAAAATTTTTTTTTTTCTAGACTTGACAGTGAGACTCCATTAGGCAGTACAATCCAGGAGTGAACTCTGGTCATAAAGAGAAGAAAAACCAGCTGTGGTGATCAATAATTAAAATCAGTTAAGGAGCCCATTAGATTAGACCCTGAGGAAAATGCACATCATTTGAAAATAATATTGTTCATATATTATCTTTTTACAAAACCAAGGTAATTTGTTGCTTAGTGGCTAAAGTGACCTTGGGTGTATTTTAGCTAATTATTTTCCCTGTAATGAAGAATTTTTCAATACATGGATTCCCTTCCTTGGTATCAGGTTTGGCTTGTAGCCAGTTGGACTCGCATGAAATGATATCACTGTGGTACGCTCAGAATGAGGTGAATGTAAATGCCCCAGATTCCATCATTTATCAGAGTGAAATACAATGTTTAGGTAGCATCAAGAGTGCCTTGAATATAACCAGACAGCTACTAGACATAGAAACATGAGAAATTTCAAGATATGTGACTTCTATAGTAATTACTTTCTATTTTCAAATCTCTCAGACTTTTGGTGTAAATCTATTGCCTTTAAAGTCTTAAAATTTACCCTGTCGATTCTAATATAGTTTTAAATCAAGAAATGGGATGCCTCCAGCTTTGTTTGTCTTTCACAGGATTGCTTTGGCTATGGTGGGGTCTTTTGTGATTCTATTAATTTGTAGTTTTT
>NW_011442762.1:0-930 GCF_000754665.1 Bison bison bison | reverse complement strand
TTCACCAAAAAAAAAAAAAAGGAGGAAAGTTAAATAAGTACACAGGTTATGAAGAATAAGGCTGAGGTACTGGCAAGGTCTATTTACCAAGAAGTGAATTTATTTTCACACCGGTGACAGTCAATTATTATTTTTATTTATCCTCGTTTTACTTTAATTAAAAGGTGCCATGGCACCCATAAAGAGTTTTTTTTTTTAATCTCAAGATGCTATGCTATGCCTTAGATAGGTTTGTATTGTTGTACATCTGGGAGTCAGCTTATACTTATCTAAACTTCACATACAATTAAATTAAATGTTCTCTGTAGGTACAGCTTTAGTTACAGATGAATAGAGTTCCAGGAAAACTCCATTAGGAGTTTCACTATTTACACTATACCAACAATGGCAGCTGGTGCATTTTTGGCCACACTGAGCACTCCTTCCATTCCTCATGACCAACCCACCCTTTCCCCCTAGTTTGATATCTCACAAGTCAAGTTTTGATTTACATTTTGATGTCTTATCATGGATTAAGAATACTACTCTACAGTTAAAATTTTATTTTTAAAGGAAGAAAGCTTTATACATAACTAAAAAATAAGTTTCAAGCATACCATCCCAGCCAGTTAGCACACTGTATTAAATATTTCCTTTAACCTTGTACTGTTGAAAATAGGGCATTTTCCTCCAATCTTCCTATCTTTAGCTACAACTTAATAAAAATGGTCATATTCCAATGACCCACACAAATACAGTTAATTCAAGATTCCAACTCCTATTTCCAGGATTAGAATAGTCACTACTGCTTCAAACACTCAAACTTTCTAGTTCCATAGTTGCATCAAAGTTGAGACTTGTCTTGGATAAAAGTTCTAATTTCATTTTTTTCAATTTATGATTAAATAAAAAACAAGCAAACCTGTTTTTCACTTAAGTGAACAAAAATCT
>NW_011442761.1:0-930 GCF_000754665.1 Bison bison bison | reverse complement strand
CCCCTCACCCATCTCGGCCGAGCAGGAAGAGGGCGGGGATGTCAGCTGTGCGCTGGGTACTGTCTTGGATCATCTCCACGTAGAAGCTGTCATTGTCAACCGCGTTGTCAGAGATGATCACTGCCCGCCCGCCGTGCTCCTGCACCACCCGGGTCTTGGACAGGAAGGAGCAGCCCCTGGAAGAGGTGATGATGAGACCAAAGAAAAGGCAGGGGAGCTATCCCCTCCCCAGACCACCACCCTGGGAGGGTGCAAGAAGGACCAATCATGGAGGATTATTTTTTTATAGAGGCTCACAAGTAAATGGCCAAAGGCCTGGATAATTTTAACACATTTCTTAAAAGATTCTTAAAAAGATGAATTATTTAAAAACAGTTATTTCAAAGTATCACCACCAACACTGATCTCAGACTCTCCCCTGGTGCCTGTGCCTGTCCACGCCTTACCCCCTCTCCACCAGCGCGATCTGGTCCTGGATGAAGAAACCGTTGCTGAGTTCCCCGCAGGCCTCTGAAGGTTCCGCAGGGACAAGGTGAATCTGCTCATACCTTGTGTGCTGAAAGATATTTAAACAGGTCAAAGTGTGGGGAGGGGTTAGGACTGAGCTGATCATTCCATCATATCAGCTCCTCACAAAATGAGAAGGAAATGCGTGATTTCTGTGTGCTGGACACTTGAGCACTTTTACTCAATTCTCACAATTGTCTGGTTGTCCTATCCCACCCTCCCCCTTTTCTTTTTGGTCAAATCTTTATTTTATTTATTTTTTCTCCACCCTCCCTTTCACAGACACAGAGAAGTTGCTGTGGACCCAGAGTCATGTATTAATAGTTTAGCAGTGGAGCTAGCAGAGCCTTTGGCTTTTTTTTTTTTTAACTACTTCATGTCCCTAAGAAGAAGAGTTTCCCTCTGTGATGCCCAGGTCTGTAT
>NW_011442760.1:0-930 GCF_000754665.1 Bison bison bison | reverse complement strand
CCCATGGACTATATAGTCCATGGAATTCTCCAGGCCAGAATACGGGAGTGGGCAGCTTTTCCCTTCTCCAGGGGATCTTCCCAACCCAGGGATCGAACCCACAATATGGATACTTAACTGTAGAGTTAATCACCACTTTTACCCTCTTCCCAGACATTATAAGGACCTTAGACCACTTTATCGCCAGTTGCCCTTCTCCCAACCTTATATAACGTTATTATCATGTGTTCAATCTATTTTTAAATAATCTTACTGTAAAATAAAACTCAGAAGACAGAAAGCCACATGAGTCAAATATGTGGTTTAACGAAACTTTTAAGGAAAAGACCATTCAGGTCAGAAATAAAATTTTGCTGGCCACCCAGAAGCAGCTTTGTATGCTCCTTCTCAGGTATAACCCCCTCCTCACCACTTCCGTGCTTACTACCTTCATTTCAATACTTAAAACTTTTTGCATTTCTTTTAGAAGTTGTTTTATCAACCAAACGCACACTCCCAGACACTAGAACATTGCATTGGCCGTTAAGTTGTTTTTATATTTCTTTCAATCTGTAAGTTCTCTTTTCCATCTTTTTCTTTTCCTTACGATCTCAAAAAACCTGGGTTGTGTGATGAGTAGTTTAGCTTCACAGGAGTTTTTAAAATCACATCCTCATGGTTCAGCATATTTCTCTTTCCTCTATATTTCCAGAAAATTGGGTGGTGGGGTCAGATTTGGGTTTGATCCCTTTGGCAAGACTCTAGTTAGGGTTTGGCAAGATTATAGGAGGTAAATAGTGTCCAGTTATCACTCTTTTTGATGCTAGCAATTATTGATGTTTAATGCTTAAACTTGGAGAAGGCAATGGCACCCCACTCCAGTACTCTTGCCTGGAGAATCCCATGGATGGAGGAGCCTGGTAGGCTGTAGTCCATGGGGTCGCTAAGAGT
>NW_011442759.1:0-930 GCF_000754665.1 Bison bison bison | reverse complement strand
TAACATTTAAAGTGTTAAAATCATGAAAAACAAGGCAAGAATGATGAACTTCCACAGACTGGAGAAGACTAAGATTTATGGTTAAACGTTGTGTGGGATCCTGGAATGGGTCCTGGAACAGGTCCTGGAACAGAAAAGGGACATTGGAAAAGCTAATAAAATCCAAATAAAGTATATAGTTTAGTTAGCAATATTGCATCAATGTTAACTTCTCAGTTTTTATCATTATGTCATAGTTATGCAAGATGTTAACATTAGGAAATGTTGGATGAAGAATATGTGGGAAATCTCTGTATTACTTTGGAATTTTTCTGTAAGTCTAAATTACTTTAAAATAAGAAAGGTTAAACATTGTTTCAAGTGAATGAAAGGAAAGAAAGAATGAAGACAGGAAGAGGTTAGTGGCTATATTAATGTCAGATAAAGTAGACTTCAGAACAAGAAATACTATCAGCAATAAAGCGGGACATTAAACAATTATGAGTCAGCTCACCAAGAAGACGTAACAATTCTAAATGTGCATGCAACTAACAGTAGAGCTTCAAAACACATGAAGACAAAATGGGGAGAACTGAAAGGATAAATAGGCAAACCCACAATTACATTTGAAGCCTTCAGTGCTCCTCTTGGGTAGCTGATAGAACCAGTAGAAGGGATGTCAGTAAGGGTATGTATGACCCTCAACACTATCAACCAACTTGACGTAAGTGGCGTTTTCAAGGCTTTCTCAGTTCAGTCAGTTCAGTCACTCCGTTGTGTCAGACTCTTTGTGACCCCATGCACACCAGGCTTCCCTGTCCATTACCAACACCCAGAGTTTACTCAGACTCACGTCTACTGAGTCGGTGATGCCACCCAACCATCTCATCCTCTGTCGTTCCCTTCCCCTCCCACCCTCAATCTTTCCCAGTATCAGGGTCTTTTCCAATG
>NW_011442758.1:0-930 GCF_000754665.1 Bison bison bison | reverse complement strand
GAGGTGGGACAGCTTAAAGTAGTGAGCTGAGCAAGGAAATGATGGTAGCAATTCAGAAGGCTGCTGGTGAGGCCAGAGTATGAGGTGGTAGGGAACAGAGGGGACAGGAGTCTTAAATGCAGAGCAGAGTCAATCACAGCCTTCATACCTACCCAGATATTCTTGCCTGGGTTCCACATGTGATCTCACCTCACACATCTCCCTTCTCTGCTTCATTCACATGTTGAACCAACAGAACAACTCCCTGGACACACACTTCATCTATGTGAGGTTTTGAGTGTTTGAGGAAAAACTACCTACAAGAAAGATTAGGCCCGGGGTCCAAACCGTATACTATTTTAACTGTAAAATCATAAAATGTTTAGAAGGAGGATGATCTCACCCCATTAGGAGTGTGTGGTGCGGTAAGATGCACAGTAAGAATGTGTGGTGAAGTAAGATGAGAAGGAAGAACTATCTCTTCCTCCTCGTGGGGTGCAAAGTCGCTGGACAGAGTCCGTATTTGGGGAGACAGGCACTCCCAGCAGATGGGTCAAGAGTGACCTGGTTGGGAATATAACAGGATCGGGTGCCAACAAACACATGTGTCTGTGAGGCAAAAAACTGCTGCTCTTGAGAAACAGGCAGAGACTAGACGGCATAACCCAAAGGTTGCACCTGTGCCATAGTAGGAACCATGGACTAGGAGGATAGGTAGGTGTGTGGTAAAGGAAGGCTTACTTTAAACTGTGAGGCTGGTGGTCAGTGAATGAATGCTGGTGTGTCCAAGTCTTGCCGTTGGAACGAGAGACTGAAGGACCTGGCATTGTTCCTGGTAAGCCACTAGTTAGCAGTGTCAATGCCAATCTCTTCGGATCTGAGCTTCTACCATTTAAAAACGAGGCTCTAGGATTTTCCTGGAGGTCCAGTGGTTAAGACTCCACACTGCAG
>NW_011442757.1:0-930 GCF_000754665.1 Bison bison bison | reverse complement strand
TGGAGAATCCCAGGGATGGGGGAGCCTGGTGGGCTGCCATCTGTGGGGTTGCACAGAGTGGGACACGACTGAAGCGACTTAGCAGCAGCAGCAGCAGCAAGAAGCATAAAAACTCTGGCCTCAAGGAGTTTATAGTAGTAATTAGAAAAGAAAAAGTGGGTAAAAGAATAAATAGTTGACACTACAAGGGAGTATTGGGAAATTCCAGATGAGAGGTACACATAAGAAAAGCCTAAGGATTCATTGGAAGAAGAGATGGTCATAGAGTGTTCTGGGTGAAACTCACAGAGAGGTGAGAGTAGTGGCTGCGATGGAGGGGGAGTGAAGAAAAAGGATGCAGGTGACTTGTTTATTATGTGAGTGTTGGTTACACGGATGAGCTCAGTTTGTGAAAATGTATGGAGCTGTACACGCCTGTGCACCTTTCTGTATGTGTGTTCTCCTTCAAGTATATGCAAAAGGCATTGGTTTTGAAACCTGGTGGATATTTGACCTCAAGCAAGCTACTTAACCTCTGTGAATTTCATTTTCTTCACCTATGGGTGCTAAGTCACTTCAGTCGTGTCCGACTGTGTGACCCCACGGACTGCAGCCCGCCAGGCTCCTCTGTCCATAGGATTCTCCAGGCATGCCTGGAGAATGGGTTGCCTGTGCCCTCCTCCAGGGGATCTTCACCTCTAAGCTAGGACTGTTAACCTCCCAAAAGGTTGTCATGAGGATTTGGGAGCAGGTTATGTGCGATACCTATTCCAGGGTGGAATGGCAAAATATTTCATGCCCCTGATCGGTTCCCTAGGGTAGAGGCTGACATTTCCTGCATTAAGATCTGGGGCCTCCACCTGGGGTTTATTGCTTTGTTGGGGGAATGACCTCATGTCATTGTTGGCGTGAATGGAACCTGCCAGAGTGCACAGAGTGGTGGTGCAGTGA
>NW_011442756.1:0-930 GCF_000754665.1 Bison bison bison | reverse complement strand
GAGCAGCCCCCAGGACCACTCCCTGTGGCTCGACAGAGCCCTGCACCACGGTGGCCAGTCATCACGGCTGTGTATGAAAACAAATCTCCCACAGCTCCCCAGGGAGCCAGGAATGAAATATCCACCCAGGACCCATTTGAAAACCTGAGCTTCCTCACCTAACTCCCTTCCAGGCCACAGGGGTCAGCTGTTCTTCCTTACAGATCTGCCCAGTGCTGCCCTAAAAGCTTTCCCTGTATTAACTCATTTCCTCTTGACAGCTCCCTGTCGAGGCTGCCACTGCTGTCAGTGTTCTCAGTTACAGATGAGGAGACGGAGGCGCAGGGCGGTGGGAGGACACGCAGGGTTCCCTGGCCTGAAGGCAGAGCAGAAACCAAACTCAACCGTCTGTTCCAGAGTCTCCGTGCTTCCCCAACACACCCCACGGAGCTCAGCAGGAAAGACAGCACCCACGGCCTCTTGGCACTCAGAACAAGAGAGGGGTCCTGTTTTCTTGTCCCCTTCATCCACAGCGCTCCGATAGGACCCTGGAAGATGAGATAAGCAGACTGTCGGTGCTGCCCCAGGCCATGGAGCCTCTGTTCTGGCTGCCGCTGCTACTGGCTAGGCCACAGCCTCTGGGGTTCATCCTTCTTTTGCCATTCATTTCTGGTAATGAGATTAGCTCGGGAAATGTTGCCAGGAAAGAGCTGTTTTCCTTCTCCCTGCTTGTCCCTTGATCTGGGGAAGGGAAGTCGGAGGGCCCCAGGGAGGAGACACGCCAGTGAGGCAGGGAGCTGCAGCCAGGCCTTGAAGTCCGCCTTTTGGTCACTTGCTGCTGCTGCTGCTGCTGCTAAATCGCTTCAGTCTCGTCCGACTCTGTGCGACCCCATAGACGGCAGCCCACCAGGCTCCCCCGTCACTGGGATTCTCCAGGCAAGAACACTGGAG
>NW_011442755.1:0-930 GCF_000754665.1 Bison bison bison | reverse complement strand
GTATGGCTTAGCATACAACCTCTCTAAGATCCCGACCAGTAAAAAAGGATACACTCTTGGTGCCAGAACAGCTACAAGGTTTAAGCCAGTTAGCAAGGTTAGACATGGCTGAATGTGCTTAGATTTCACTGTTATCCATGTTGCTGAATGTATTTGCATTGGGGAGCATAGCTGGAGGCTACCTAAAGAATATGCCCAAAATTCAAGACAAAAAAGTCTTTTGGGCAAAAGCCACTAAAAACCCTATCTTAAAAGCATGGATGTTAACATGGCAAATGTGTGTGTGAGTGTCCTGGGAGAGTGGAAAATAATTCTAAGAAGAAATAATACCAAAGCAAGGTTTTAGCCCTGCGACACTTGCTTGTAAAATACTAGAAGCTTTATTTATATGCATCATATAATTATATGTAATATATAGTATAATATCTTATCAGTTAAAAAACCAATTCCAACTTCTTCATTCTTTTGTGTAACTGGATTTCAAGTCTTAATTATCTTCTGTTAATCTCTTGTTAGACTTTTTCTTGACACTTAAGCTCAGGGAGAGGGATACTGGCTCCAAAAGAATCTGAGTGGGATGGTGGGATGGTGGGGTAGTAACTGTAATAAGTTACCATGGCTCTCTACCCTCATAGGTTTATTTCTACAGCCTAAGCATTAGGCACCTTTATGTAGTTGAACCATACGCGTATCTTGGTTTTCTACCTACTGTAGGCCATTTCTATAGATTGAGGTAGTTAAACCATAGCTGATACATGAACAGGGAGAGGATACCTTTGTTTTTTCTAATTAAAAGGCTTTACATGTATATATCACCCTCTAACATATTGATCATTTTCTTGGAAACAGGATATGACACCTTACCCAGGCATGTACCAGACAGTCAATGTTCGAGAGCAAACACACAAACCAAATTTTGCTCCATTTAAT
>NW_011442754.1:0-930 GCF_000754665.1 Bison bison bison | reverse complement strand
GATGGAGACGGCAGCCACCCTGTTACGGAGGGACATCGTCTTTGCTGCCAGCCTCTACACCCAGTGACCGGCCCCTGGCTACAATGTAACAATAAACTGCAAACCCCCTGTGTGAACCTGAGGTGTTGGGCAGGGTTGACTCAGCTCAAAAGACACAGCAGGGAGAGCCACCTGGAAATACGCCTTTATCTGTGCACACAGAAATAGGACCAGCCCCTGTGAAGCATCAGTCCTTGGGGGAGGGTGTCTTGGGTGGTGATGGGAGGTCCTGGGTCACAGCTTCCACGTACCATGGAGGCAGGAAGGCATGGGGTGCATCTCGGTGTTCAGACACTGTGACAGGGCCGCCGGGCTCCCAGGAGAAGAGGTAGACGAGCCTGGGGGGCAGATAGAGTCCTGAATTGAGGGCTGGAGGCTGAGTTTCTGGGCCCCAGAGGGGAGGGGCAGAGCTGAATGCCTCACCTGGGGTCATCCTGAACTGCTGTGTTCTGGGCGAAACTAAGGAAGGCAGCACAGAAGTTCATGCACACGGAGGGGTTCCAGCCATCACGGTCGTTCTGCAGAGAGCCCAGGAGGAGGCAGAAGGCCGGTGGTGAGGGTGGAAGAAGGGGAAGGTGGGCTGCAGGTCCCTGGACAATGGACCTGTGGTGTTGGCGCAGGGGGATGCAGGTGGGAACTCATTGCCTTACCCTGACGTATTCAAACATCTCCATGGTAGGAAAGGTCTTCAGGGAACAGACAAAACCCTCCGGGTTACGGAAGCCAGCAACAACATTTGGGACGCCTGGCAGGAACGACTGGGCCCACCATTTCAGGAGCTTGTGTCTGTCAGGAAAGGCAAGGGGGTCAGTGGGACCCCTCCTCCACCCTCCAGCCTCCTCCTTCCCCAAGTTTCTTTCCAAGCTTTTCATACAAGGTTCTCATCCTGTC
>NW_011442753.1:0-930 GCF_000754665.1 Bison bison bison | reverse complement strand
TGTACTTTACAAAGTACTTTAACATTCATTGTGTCATATCTCACCATCATTTGAAGTGGGCATGGTTGTTTTCTTATTTTGCTGGTTACAGAGATGATGTTCAGATTAATGACTCATCTAAGATCTCAGAACCAGAAATTAAAAGTCATATGGTTATGATTAGCAGTACCACTTCCTCATGAGGTTAGACATAGAGATGAAGTACAGTTTCATGCCATCCAAAAAGCACTGTCCCTCACAATTTATTTATGTGACACAGGAGTCAGACCACATGGGGTTCAAATCCTGGTGCTGCTGCCTCCTTTCTGTGTGACCTTAGGCAAGTCATTGAACCTCCCTGCACCTCAGTTTCCTCATTTGTCAAATAGGGAGGATACTTGTATCTACTGCATAGAACTGTTGTGTTAAAATTAATAAGTATAAAACTATTAGAACTATCCCTGGGACATAGTACATACTATATGAGTGTTAACTATTATTTTTAATATTATAGTGGAGAGGCTGAAGTGCCTTGCTTGAAAGGTAAGTGATTGTCCTTAGACATAACTAAAATTATAGAAGTGGAAATCAAGACTTCCTTCTGTAAGAGTTTATTTTGACAGAATTGTGTAATTTGTAAGCCAGCCTCTGTTATTGTAGAATATATACATTTTAGGCAGGTGTCATTTCCCATCTGAATTTTCATATAGAATTAGTTCATTTACTGCTGTGGGATAAATGAAAATTTGGAGTACCTGATTTTTGTTTCTAAAAACTCAACCCATATAAGAAATACAATAAGGTGCACCCCTGCCCCCATACCAGCAGACTCTTTTACCTTCTGAAAGAAACACACTCACACCACCCACATGGATGCCGTATACACACACACACACACACACACACAGACAGCCTAAGATAGAAATAAGGTACATTAGCCATTTCCATGAT
>NW_011442752.1:0-930 GCF_000754665.1 Bison bison bison | reverse complement strand
TCTTTACCACTGTGCCACCTGGGAAGCCCTTAACATATTTACTATATATATTTTATATAATTATACTTTATGGTTCTATTAGAAATACTAAAGGTTGGGGAGGAAGGGATAAATTAGGAGCTAGGGATTAACAGATACAGAATACTATATATAAAATAGATCAACAAGACATCCTACTGTACAGCACAGGGAATTATATTCAATATCTTACAATAACCTGTAATAGAAAAGAATCTGAAAGACTATAACTGAATCACTTTGCTGTATATCTGAAACTAAACACACATTGTAAATCAACTACATTTCAATTTTTAAATGCTATTTAGCATTCTAATTATTTTATTAATTCAAATTTCCTACAACACATTGTGAACTGCTTTGCTTCTTTTAGTGTGGTTCTTAGACCAGCAGAGTTGGTTTCACCTGAGAATTTTTTGGCATTGCAAGTTATTTGCAATCCACTCCTACTGACTCAGAATCTGCATTTTTAACAAGATCCCTAGGTGGTTTAGATGTATCTGAAAATGTAAGAAGTTTGGGAATAAAGTCTGGCAATTGTAAATAATGCTGCTAAAAACATCGGGTTGCATGTATCTTTTCGAATTAGTGTTTCTGTATGGAAGCAACCCATATACATACACATATACATAAACATAGATGATCAATGCTATGAAAAGGAACGTAACAGCAAAGAAAGGACACAAAAAGTACGTATTGTATTATTCTGTATATGAAATTCTAGAACAGGTCAAACTAAACCGTAATGGAAGGAAGCATTTCAGTGTTTGCGGGGAAGTGGGGATTGGTAGAATTTACAGGAAATCATCATGAAGGAACTTTGTGAAGAAACAGAAATGTTTCTCTTTCATGATCACCATGATATTTACACAGGAATATGCTTCCTGGTGGAGAAGGCAATGGCAACCCACT
>NW_011442751.1:0-930 GCF_000754665.1 Bison bison bison | reverse complement strand
TCCAGGCTCCTAATACTTCTGGAAAACACTGCAGAAGAAATTTAGGATGTAAATATGAAAAAGTATATATGTAATTAGAGAGACAATTCCCCCGGTAAAGGACACACACTGAAATCAGATTTAAATTCACCTGATCATAAATATTCCAGCTTCCTAATCAACTCCCTCATCTGAAACCTTTTAATCCCAGGCCCAGGAAAGGCTCATGCAGGATTAAATACTCTAATCAGAACACCAAATCCTTTTCCTTTTCTAAAGGAAGAATACACATTTTATCAATATTGGATTACTTGATTTGTGAGTCTACCCTACTCCACATTTCTAGGTGAAATTAACAAGTTGCTTTCCAGGTCTCCAGTTTCCTCTCATTTCTTTCCCTTCATGTCTCAAATGCTAATAATGTTCCCTCATCAGTATCTCAAATGCAACCCACTTCTCTCCATACTTTCACCACTACTATTTATTTTTTAAAAAAGAAATGGGGAAGATAAGCATGAAAGCAATAAAAATCTATAAAGTAATTAGACAAATTCTGCACAACTGAAATTTCTATGGATCATTGCATGCCTGGTATTATCCACAGAATGTCACATGATAAACTCAACAAAAATATGATGGATATGTGAATATTCAGTAGGCAGTAACAGTCAATCTAAAATATACAGGATGCACTTGGGTTTATTTAAAATATGATTTTTATGGAGATGCAAATGAGACTAAATCTTGGTGTTTCTTATTTAAGAAAACCTGAAGTCAAGCTATGAAACTATCATTCCTTTAGTGACATTTGAAAACCAAATACTGAAGGAAAATCAACAGGATTATTTTTTACCTGAAAAGAGAAAGATTTTGGCTGGGATTAGATTTAAATTCACCCAACTATTAATACCCCACCTTCCTAACCATGGCCTTGGTCTGAAGCCTTTTAAT
>NW_011442750.1:0-930 GCF_000754665.1 Bison bison bison | reverse complement strand
TTCACTTGTGCTCTTATATATTTCTAAAACATCCAAATTTATAAAGTCTAGAAACTTCCCTGTTATTTAATCCTTACAAATAATACAAATATCAATAATACTATCAAATATTCTAGATAATCTGTGCTTTAATCATTACAAACTTTGTGATTTATGCTTTTCTGGAACCAATTACACATGATTATGTAGTTGTTGCTTCTCCCATCCAAAAGGATGGGATGTTTATTTACCTGCTGATGCTCTCTACTAAGAGTTCTATGATGCCGTGTCCTATATTTAGGTTTTTAAACCATTGTATTGGCAATTTTTTGATGTGTGTGTTGTGTATGTGTATTTAGTTTCTGCTACTATTGCCCACAATAAGAAAATTTAAATTTCAAATCTATGAAACCATAAAAAATATAATGTAGATTGACTAAATACATTTTCATGGTTCAAACTTAAATGATTCGAAAGAAAATCATTTTTAACTTTTCCCACTTTGCTTCAGAAAATTCATTCAGATCATTTCCCTATGCATTTAACTATAGGTACCCCGTTCCCCAAGAACAAATTAAAATAAAAAAATAAAGCTCAATTAAAAAGCAATCTTCAGATAAGCTTAGTAGGGATATATTAGGTTAGACATTAAATAGCCAGTGTTTACCTCATCAACTTTTTATGATCCAATCTAATATGCACTTCTTAATACTAATAGAACTCAACAATTGAGATTTATATATTTAAGTGAGTGCAGCACAATACAGCTGCATGTTTGGGTAAAATTCAAACAAATATGATGAGATAAAAATAAAAACATGGCTAATAAGTACATGTAGTCTTTTTACATACATTTATTTCAGATACTTAATCAGGAAACTTCCTTAATGTGATGACCCCATTCACTCTGAAAGCAGTGCCACTAACCAAAAATCTTTTTTTTTTTTCATG
>NW_011442749.1:0-930 GCF_000754665.1 Bison bison bison | reverse complement strand
TAAGAAAAGGAAAAATTTTAACTATTTGTGCCTTTCAAAATCAACAAAATGGCTCAGCATACATCTCTAAATTACTCTACACTCAGTTCTCCCCTCTCTGAAATAATTATATAAAAAAAAGATGTCAGCTGAGATTTGACATATTAAAACCATAGTTTAGTCACTGATTAAAAATTCATTTTGCATCTGGAAATCAACCACACAAACCTAGAGTTAAGATGCCTAAGAAAACTTCACAAAATATGCATGTCCCTTTTTTTTTAATTTGAAAGAAAAATTAAAATGATACAATTCATTGTTCATTATTCTATAAATGTTTTTCAAAATTACAAATTTCCAAATACAATTAGAATCTACATTTTAACTTTTCATCTGTACTAACACAGCCTTTTAAATTAAGAAATAATTTCAAAGTGAATTCATTACTATATTAGTTAAATTTTTTTAAGATCTACAAATAAACTCCAAGACTGCATTGCAAAAATGCTTCTCTCACACTTTGACAGAAGGGAATTTGCAATTTTGAAAAATACCATTAGGAAAGTAGCCTGCTATACTTTCAGGAAATTTCAGCAAACAATTAACTGTGCCAACAGCCTCCTATAACTTCCTTGGTGAAAAGCTTCATTTTGAGAGACTGGGAGAGTGAAACTTAGGATGATGGTTAAATTACTGTAAAACTCAGGAATCCACTTAAGATTTGTGAAATTAAATTCTTATTGGGTTTTGTTTTATTTTTAGTACCAATTTCACAAACAAGTTTAGCATGACCAAAACAAGTGAATTTTCTACACAGCTTAGAGAGAATAAAAATGTGATGGCTGGAAAAAAAATTCTGCAGTAAAAATTCTGCAGTAATACTTAGCATAATTTCTCAAAGCAATATATTGTTGACACAAAATCTTAAATTATACTGAACTATTTCCTGTT
>NW_011442748.1:0-931 GCF_000754665.1 Bison bison bison | reverse complement strand
TTTTAAAAAGTTAAAGCAAAAAACCAGGGTCTTCAAGTTTTAGTAAGTCCATTTGAAATTTTAGTCATTCTTATGTTTAATGTGCTCAGTAAATAGAGTATATTATAGCTGATGCTTTAGCTGCATCAAATTGCTGTTTAAATTGAAACATAACTAATAGGGCTGGAAAACATTACTGAGGCAAAAAGCATTCCATTCTGGAGTACCACTGGGGAAAGTGGGAACCTGGGTTCCATTATTTATCTCTTCCAACCAGTAAAAATTGGTCTGGTTCATCTCAAAACAACAAAAAGTGAAAGGCGGGAGACATGTATTTCTTATATGAAATCTGTAGTGATTCTGTGCCTCCTGGATGAGATAATTTTCCTTTTCTCACATGTGGCTTTAGAACAAAATAACTATAATAGTTCTTTTCATGGAACACTTATGATATGCCAAACAGTTTCGTCTCATTTTGTCTTTACTACAATCTCAGGTTAACTTTATTTAGGAGATAGAATTTATTTCCTTTTTACAGATGTGAAAGCTGAGGAGTGATTTATCCAAGGTTACAAAACTGGTAACCAGCAGTAGTTTTATCATCATTTATTTAAGCAATTTTGATTGAGTGCTCAGGCATTTTAGAATAAAGGAGGTGTGTACAACCTCATTCCCCCCCCATAAGTTAATGCTGTGCTTTGGGAAATAAGACACATATTAATGAAGTATTTAGGAATAAGAGAGCATTAAACAGAATAGACTTAAATCTGACATAATGACCAAGAACAGGTGATATAAGCTGCCATAGAGGCAGGCCAGGTAGAAGGCCAAAAAACTCCACGTGTTGTCATCGACTCGGGTAGCCATAACAAAATATTAATGACTAGGTAGCTTAAACAACAGAAATTAATTTTCTCAGTTTTGGAGGCTGGAAGTCCAAGATCAGGGTGTT
>NW_011442747.1:0-931 GCF_000754665.1 Bison bison bison | reverse complement strand
GAGCAAAGAAAAACAAGGGAACAAGCAGCTTTCATTTAATGCTAAAATACTAAATACTAAAATACCCAAGTCCAGTATAACCATCAGCTGCTACGTTTAAAAACAAACTGGGCTTGAGATGTGTTGAGTGTGTACATGTGACATGTAGGGAAAGTAGAGAATGAAAAATAAGTTATATTGATTAGTAAGTGGGACAGTTGGGAAAGCTCCCTTGAAGTCACCATGGGGTTGCTACTTTCTAAAGACAGAATCAGGAGATGCCCATATCACACACCCTAAATGAGTCTTGCCTCAGCCTTGTACCATTCTAAAGTATCAATGTGAAGGAATAAAATCATAAATAAAATCTACTTTTCTCCCAAAAAGGCTTTGTAAGTTCATGAATTGAAATTTTCAGTTAAGGGAGAAGGCCAAAGATACGAAATTGAGAAGTAAACATAATGGAAGACAGAGGGCTAGGGTGGTCAACATTCACTGGTTTATCAGACTTTATGAATTAGTGAAGAGCCCGCTAGAGCCAAATATTACTCTTAAGGTGTTCATTATCTTCAGAGTATTGAGGTTATTTTTATTAACTGGATTATTAACTAGATTATTTAAAACAAGTATCTTTTCTGTATCATTGCTTTAAAATTTTTTTTGTTTGTTTTGTTCTTGTTTCACTACTTGATGTTGTTAAGAGGAAAACTTTTACAGTTTGGTTCCAGTGGTTGTTGCCTACAGATTGTGGCAATAGATTAAGAGGAGAAAAGACCAACTTACTTTAGGCTTGCCTGGTATACGTGAGGGAGTATTTAATAGCTAGCGTTAAAAGGTTTATATACCAAACTTAACAAGGGTGATGATGGTTGGGTTGATCTTAGTTTTCTGAATGTTGAGCTTTAAGCCAACTTTTTCACTCTCCTCTTTCACTTTCATCAAGAGGCTCTTT
>NW_011442746.1:0-931 GCF_000754665.1 Bison bison bison | reverse complement strand
TCCGCCCATGGGATTTTCCAGGCAAGAGTACTGGAGTGGGGTGCCATTGCCTTCTCCAAAAGAAATCTATAAATAGTATTAAATGAAGAACATACATTATTAAGACTTACCTTTCCATTCATTTCTTTGGCAGCATCCTTTGCATCTGCGGGGCTCTCAAAAGTAATGAAAGCAAAGCCTCTCGACTTGTTTGTGTTCCGATCCTTTATCAAGAGAACTGTAATACACGTAAATCTTTTAAATTTAAAATGTCACATCAAATTGAACTTTACTATTTTCAAAATTATCACTCCTTTGACAATTTCTCATAAGACCCTTTAACATACCTGAATGTTATCAACATAGTACAAACTTTTGAAAGTTACTTAAAAACAAAAATCTATATATCGTTTTATACATGATATAAAAATATCACAGAATTTGATTTTTATATATTATTCCTAGTATTCTAAAAATGAACAGTAAATCTCAATAATTCTACTATTACCATGTCTTATTCTCTTTCACATCCCAGGACCACTAGTACATTTTAAAGGCACTGTTTTCTTCCCTTTTCAGTAAGAGGAGACCCTTTCACTGACTGCCAAGTACTTGCCCAATTAAAAAAACAAAAACCTGAAACTACTCATAGTTGTCCATGGATATATATCAAGTATACATTTGCTTTAAAGAGTTACGTATGTTGATTCTAGAGTTCGATTCAGTTCAGTCACTCAGTCATATCCGATTCTAGAGTTACCTTCCACAATGTGACCATATTTCCCAAATTCAGCTTCAAGAGACTCCTCCGTTGTTTCAGCACTGAGGCCTCCTATTAACAGTTTTCCAGGCCGATCGGCTTCCATCATTTTACTGTTAGGTGGCAAAAAAATATACCAAAGAACAAATTATGAGCCAAAATGTTCCAATATCATTTAAAAAGAACTGAACT
>NW_011442745.1:0-931 GCF_000754665.1 Bison bison bison | reverse complement strand
TGCCCCCTGCAGTGGAAGCTCAGAGCCCTAACCATGGGACTGCCAGGGATTTCCTTTTTTTTTTTTTTTTCCCTGAAGGAAAGACTCTCTAAACTTAAATAGAGAGTTTAAGGAATAAAAGGGAAATGGTGCATCTTATAGAGTAGTGCTAAGAAAAACCCTTTATGGTAAAAATAATTTTGAGATATTCATTTCCAATTAGCAGGATACTCCAGTGATTCTGTGTGATGAGAAGTTAATTAAGGAAACCAGCAAGCCAAGTCCATCGTAGAAGCTGTAGGAAGAACTAAAGCAAAAACATTGCAAGAAGAAAAAGTAAAAGCCTTCAGTTCATTATAACATTGGAGGCAGTAAAATGCTATTTAAGTGGAATTGAAGACCCAAATGGCGGCAATTATGGCATATTGCAACAATTTTCACATTAAGAAAAAAATAACAATATTTTTACTTTTATAGGAAGCAAAATTAAATGAAGTTGCCACAGGAGACAGGATATCTGAAATCTTAGGAATTAGTGAGCACTGCCGCCCTAAGGGACTTGTTCTTTGTTTCCCATTGCTAACACAGTACCTGAAACACCGTCTGATAAGACAAGAAATGATGCAGATAGTGGAACTGAGGTACGAGGTGGGGGTGTTGGGGTTGGGGACTGGCCGTAGTGGAAGGAGCCCATGCCGGTTATCGGAACCGAGGTGGATGGACTGCAGATGGAGTGGAGAGGTTACTAATGTTTGGACCTGTATTTTCCTCATTTGATGCAGTGGCAACAGAATTGGCCCCAACTGTAAGCTCAGTCGCTCAGTCATATCTGACTTTTTGTGAACCTATGGACTGCAGCCCGCCAGGCGCCTCTTTCCCTGGGATTTTCCAGGCAAGAATACTGGAGTGGGTTGCCATTTCCTCCTCCAGGGAATCTTCTTGACCCAGGGAT
>NW_011442744.1:0-931 GCF_000754665.1 Bison bison bison | reverse complement strand
AGCTTCCATGAATTAAAATATAGGCACTAATGTCATCTCCCTGCCCAAGTTCACCACTTAGCCCCTACCTAACTGATCCAGAAATTCCCCAGAGTTCACCCCAGAGACACAAGGTCCAGCTGCTTCCTGACAGCGCATCTCTGAGAAACACACTGGAATACATGAAGGACCTGGAGTCTTTGTTCAGTGGTGCATTCAAACCATGGCCATCTCCTTCTGATTGATTTGTTTACAACAGGAGCTCTGAAAGTGGGGTCACCAGCTCCTGCCTCAGCATCACCCGAGAACTTATTAGAAATAAAATTCTTGCGTCCCAGAACTTTTGAATCAGAAACTCTAGTATTGGGCACCAGAAATCTATTTTAATAAGCCCTCCAGGTGATCTTGATGTACTCTAAAAGTTTGAGAACCACTGGTTAAAAAAAAAATGTTTTTTCTTTCACACTTAATACAGGGAACCAGTAAGTATTTAACTAGTTAGGCCTCTCAAACATTTCTTTACATTTGTCTATATTCAGTTGGTTAGAGGAAGAAAAAAGAAACCCACCTCATTTCACATGATTGACGTTCCTGCAAAGTAGACTTGACTTGAAGATATCAAAATGAGATGATCAGAACCTTTTTATTAGAAAAAGCAGTATTTTAATTCTGTTACTTTGAATATTTATATTCATAAGCCAGTAGTCTCCTGCTGAAGTCATTTTTTATATGAACTATGATCTAATCATAGTGTAATGCCTCTTCAAGGTGCAACTTCTCCATAGATTATGAGTGTTTCCATGTACATAATGTAATGTGATTCAGCAGCTCAAGCTGTGAAGTCATTCAGGCCAGTTGTTTAAGGAGTGAAAAGAATTTTTTAAACCTAATGGTCCCTTATGACTCAAACTCTTTGATTCATAAGGGACCATTAGGTTTAAAAAATTCTTTT